>NC_056584.1:7943984-8246484 GCF_018340385.1 Cyprinus carpio | reverse complement strand
GCAACAACTTCATTCTATAGTCGCGTGCGCTCAGATGCGGCTCTAAGTGTGCAAGCTCACAGAAAGAGGTTTCACAAAGAGCATGCAAGTACTGAATTGAGCACTTGAATGTTTAAAATATAAAACTCAAAAGCATGTGCAATTGCTATTCCGTGAAACTGTCCTGAGCGTCTCTCACGCTGAAATATTCGCAGGAATTTCCCGCATTACAAGAGAGGAAACTGCGGGTATGAGTTGAATTACGTGCAATCCCTCACCGAAATTCTAGCCCTGAAAAGTGTGAAAATCTGACTCAAATCCATAAAGCAGTTTGTGGTCTGAATGTTCAGCAAAAGAAAAAAAAAAACCACATTAAATCAATTCGTACGTGGTTTAAAAAAAAATTCACAGCTGTAAACTAAGCAGTAATCACTATTAGGAACTATTTTGAACACAACACATGCATAAACATGTCAAATTCAGCAATACCACCTGTGTTTATGTTGTCTTGTGTGCATCAGTCGTGCAGCTCCATGGCGAGATGTCATGATAGACAAGAGCAGAGGGAAAATTTACACTTTTCCAAAGACAAATGTGCAGTGTGAACTAATCCTAACAGTATGAGATCATAAATGAAAAACACTGCAGGCCTGAACACCTCCTACTCAATTACATGATAACAATCAATCCTTTATTACTGAATCTGGAGAGGATGAGGCAGAGAACGCTAGAGATGCAGTTTAAGGAAGTTAGAGCCTGAAAGCAGAGAGCTGAAGGGATTGAGCAGGTTGGATGAAAGGCTCATTAGAGCTGTTAAGCCGATAGAAGTACTCCAGCATGACTCACAAAACTGTCTACTGGGTAATACTCTCCTGTGACCGCGGGGGAAGGGAGAGGGGGTCGAACCTAATGCCTGTAACTATAACAACATCCACGCTCCCGAGTCACAGGAAGAGATATTGCTGACATTACAGGAAGGCCACACACCAAGGGGAAAAAAACAGGACAGAGATTAAAGGAATAGTTCTCCTAAAAATGACAATTCTATCATTCACTCTCTTCTTCTGTGAAACACAAAATGAGATTTTTTTAAAGACCATCCTGGTCATTATCTCAGTAGCCTATAATTTAAGTGAATGAGTGCCATAATAATCCATAAAATAATCCATCCATTTTGGGTGCTATATTCCAAGCCTTCTAATGTCATGCAACAGCTTTGCATGAGAAACAGAGCCAAATTTAAAGTGACATCCACCTGCGTCATCTAAATAACATGTCAGTTTAACTCGGTTTCATTCATGGTTTCACTTGTTTTTAGTTTCAGCATCATTACTATAATCCTCAGTCTCACACGATCCTTCAAAATCATTCTAATATGCTGATTTGCTGCTCAAGAAACATTTAATATTATTATCAATGTTGGAAACAGTTGTGCTGATTAATACTAATATGGAAACCACAATACATTTTTTTTTTTAGAATTCTCTGATGAATAAAGTTCAAAAGAACGCATTTATTTTTAAATAAATAACTTCTTTTACCGCATAAATGTATTTTGTCACTTTCGATCAATTTAATGCTTCCTTGTTTTAGTGTTATTTTTGGGAAGCATCTTGATGTCTCAGTTTTTTAGTTTCAGCTGTGCATGAACAAAAAAATTGAGTGAAACCGTGTTAGCATAAACAACGAATCAAGAAACCCTTGTTATTATGTTACTTTTAATGGAGATCCTATAAAATCAGGTGTATTGTGTCCAAAAACATCCAAGTGTGAAGACTAGGACATATATCAATACCAAAGCAAGCAAAATCACAACAAAACTAGCAGTGTGACTTTGTGTTTTTGCACATATATTATAGTAATAACATTTATTATTTTATGTACATAAATACCATGGAATATGAATAAGAGAATCGTTCAGCAACTGTATATCAGAGATACACAAACATTTTTATCAGCCAAACCTCTTTGACCTAAAATAATTACTTTAGTTACATCCTGAGGTTTTTAGTTAATATTTTAGTAATTAAAGAACACATTCTCAGCTGCTGATTAATAGTCACATGACATGCTGGTAAACTAATCAAATATTGAATAATTTTTAATAAGTGTTTCATTTTATTGTTTTTATTTTACATTTTTTTATTTTAATCATACATATTTATGCTTTTTATTATTAAATTAAATTATTACATATTGAAGTTCACAAATTTCTATATTACTAATTATTATATCATTAATTATTGGCTTTTCATTTACATAAACCCCATTTTGTGCCAGTTTCAAAATTTGCAGACAGCATAGCTAATGAATAATAAACTAAAGTTTTAACTCTCCCATTGATCCCCAGAGGAGAACTTGCCCGAGCTCCACACATTCACGCCGCTCAAAGACTGAGATCCCTTCACTAAAACACAGATGCTTTCACTGAGCAAAGACAGACTGTATGTCAGCTGGGCAAAGCCAGCCATCTGCATACGAACTAAAAAGATCCACGTCACACAGAAAGATCAAGCACCTTGTGCTCAGATGATACCAAGCTTGTGACTGTCACGAAATTGGTTATCTTTTATTAAATATTTGGGTTATAATGAATGAGTTCAATGATAGTGGTGAGTCAAACATTATGCGTTTCATTTAAAACAATTAAAACCAATTTCTTGCAGCAAACGATTTAATTTGATTCTATTCATCACTCAGTCAACTGGTCTAACGAGGCTTCATCTGAGACCAGCAGAACCAGTTCATTAAGACATTTATTAGGGAATTAGGCAGCTCTTAATAGGAAAGAAAAAAACATCTAGAGAGCTGTCATGATCATTAAAATGATTTCATATGGTTACAAGTTTGAGTGCATCTCAGACATACAGCTGAGCTACCATTCAGAAGTATTCATTACTTATTTGGTGCTCAGTTATTAATATTGGTTCCTAATAGTAGAAATGCCTTATCATGAGGCAGAAACATCTATCTATCTATCTATCTTGCAGTGATTTTAAACTTATTTAATGATCATACTCTTATCATGAGGCAGGCTGTGATGTGGTCCAACATGCATAATGGTGCAGTGATTTTAAACTTATTTAATGATCTTCTGGTTTAAAGGGATAGTTCACCTTCAGCTGCTGGCCCCCATTGACTTGTGTTTTTTTTCATACTATGGAAGTCAATGGGGACCAGCAACTGAAGGTGAACAATCCTTCAAAACAGCCGTCCTCGATCCTGGAAGACCCCTGTACTGCAACTTATGATATAAATCAGGTATATTCAGTAATGGATCAAAAAAACGTGCAATGCTGGGGTTCTTCGGTAGCAGTATTTGAGCTCCACTGTTTTAGGGCTGTGCCACGAACAGACCTCTGGTGCAGTGACTGACACTGAATGAACACAGCTCTGTCACTGGGTTAATATTGATCTAGCGCTGATCTTCTGGATGGTTAAGAGTTGTGTCTGGTGCAGTGAATAACTAACATGTCATGGCCTCACTGGGCTTCTGCCTTCACTTAACGTTACTCCCTCTGAGACACGTCTGACTCTCAACCCAAACATTTAACCGGCTCTAATAAAGAGACAGCGATCTCCGAGCGGTTTAACAGCGATGTAAACACTGGTTTGACAGGTATCCCGACACTCCCAGCGAGCCTCGCGTGTTAGCTCGTTAGCATGAACAACATCTTACCGTTCAGCGGAACATCCAGATCACACACAACCGTAACAGGGCCGGTTCCTCCCGGTCCCACCACGAGCCTCAAGCCTGTATAACGCTCCGCAGCCTGGCTGTGAGGGTTTGGGGCTGAAATGGTGAGTGTGTGTCCAGTCTTCCGGAGCTCGACGGGGGAAGTTCCTGCCCTGTCAGTCCGAGTCCTCCAGCACGAGCTCAGATCACAGAGTGGCGCAGAAACAAGACTCACAATCACACAGTCGCTCGCGAAACCGCTCGGATCTCAGCGCAGACGCATCTGTCTCGAGGTGCACTGGCTGAAAATGGCGCTGTGTTTCTCCCGGCAGCTTCACTCCTCCTCCTCCTCCTCCTCCTCCTCCTCATGAGGTCATTCATCCCAGGATTAAAGGAGAATATTCTACTCTCTTAACTATATTAGCATTGATTGTTTCTGTTCATTTAACTTTTTAGTTCGCAAATGTATACATAGTCACGCAATGTGGCATGATGGCAAATGCCATTAATGTAGACATTAATCAAAACCATCATGCCACAACTCAATAAAATATTAGCTTCAAGTATATATTTATTTATCCACATTATATATAACAAAATTCTCTACAAAAAATAATACACAAAATGCTCATATCTATAAAAATTAAAAAAATGTGAAAATATTAAGCATGAGATTAAGAGTAAAAATAACCATTAACTTTACGATTTTCATATATTCTGATCACATGAGATTGAAAAGATTTGGAATTAAATAGAAAACATCTCCGTAACATAGAAAAATAGAAGGAGTGGAGTAACAGAGATTTCTCCTGCTTCGAAGCATTTGGTAATCACTTCGCTTCATCTCTGAGAAGTTAAGAAATCTTTTCTCCCTTTAATTCACAGTTTTGTGAATTATTTTTATCTACCTCGATATGACAGTTCATGGAAATCATTTTCCTTCACACACAAAACATTTCCCAAAAACACTACAGAATCACAGAGAGGCTTTTATTCTATCAGTGTTTTAGCTTCAAAAATAAATAATCCTTCCCCCCCCCCCCCATTTTTGAATCACAAACATTTTCCAAAAATAAATTTTTGAGGTCACAGAGAGGCTGTTACTCTATAAACCAAAAACAGTGTCATTTTAGCTTGTAAAAATAAAAATCTTTTAGGTGTAATAGGAGGGTGAGTTGAAGGATACGGTTTGGGGTGAACTATCACTTATGGGTTAATTGTCAGGTTCTGAGCTTAGTTCACAGCAACATGGGTTAATTGTCAGGTTCTGAGCTTAGTTCGAAGATTGAGATTGTAAAAATATACCGCTACTTTCTCCTGAAAACTGAGAATGGACGATCTAGCCCGATGAACTGCATTACACTCTCATATTTACAAACACAAGCAGACAAGCATCTTCAGTATTTCACAAGAGCTCCAGATTTTGCTGCAGTCTTTGCTCTTATCTTAAGTGCTTTCACTTCCACACAGAGACAGCACCACAGAGAGTCGATTGATTTACAGTCTTTATTTGCATTTCATGTAGATTTGCCTTTCTCTCGTCCAGTTCCCCTCGTCTGTCCAGTCAGAGTCCTCCAGGTGTTATGTAGAGCTACTCTCGCCATCAGAAGTGTAATGGTGAAATTCCTTCCATACCATTCCCTGATTAACAAAAACATTTGTAAGAAATGAATAACAGGGAATTAACCCTGTAAAGCCTGACATTTTATTTTTATTTTTTTATGGAAGAATACATTACTGCTCTGCATGTTTTGCATGTCTCTCTTATTTAACACGGCTGATTCAGATAACCAACTCATTTTAATGAGATGATATTTAAATGCTTAATGATCAAAGTTATGTAGTTTTTTTTTATTTTTTGTGAGGGCAAAGCATATAATGCAATGTAATACAGTGATGACTGAGAGATGAACAAATAAACAGCCTTTTACTTGCTAAAGAAGCATGAATTATCAAGCAGAGGGCAGAAGGCATGTAGAAGATTGTATACAACATATTATATAATAGTCAGTATTTGAGTATTTATCTCACCTGTTATAACTGGCATGCCTTGTCATGTTTTTGTCCAAGAAGTGTTTGTAGAATACTGCCATTTCCTCACTGCTTAAAGTCCTTTTCCTTCCTGGAGCCGTAATAAATGACACATCATACACAAGGCATGTCCCCAACAACTTTAAGATTCAAGTATCAGGTCGATCCATATGAGCTCTTCAATGATTGATCCTTAAACATCGACATTTGGTTATATCTTTGCCAGTTAGTGTGATAAATACACTGTAGGTAATGTTCATATTAGACAGCTCACCATCATCATCTCTCTCTGACAACCCTTTTGAGGACAGCTGTGATCTCACATGTTCTTCCTTTTCCTGTAAGACAAAGAACTTTTTTTTTTTTTAAACTGTTTTAAGAGGCCAAAATCTTAAAAATATACACAAATAAGAATAAAATCCACTCTCTTAAGTATTTACAGCAATACAAATAATAAGCATATTTCATCAAGCGGCTAAAGAAATACACATTTACAGCACAAAACTACCCTCTAGTGGTGATAATAGTAAAGGAAGAACTTCAAGTGTTGATTTCAATAGTTGCAGTAACTACTCAACCTTCTTTAAATGTGTTTCCTGCATCAAACTGTGTTGTTTTAAGCTGTCACCGTACAGCTGTGGTTTACACCTTGCTAAATGTGAAGTTCTGGTTAGTCCAGAACTCGTGGCTCCAGTCTTCAGTGTCCTGTCTCAGGTGCCTCAACGTCCTTTCCAGTGGCGTCTCATTCTCTGGGATGTGGTATATGATGGGCCTCAGGTTTGACAGTCTGTCTGGAGGACCGATCCAGTCACATTTTGATGCTGCTGCTGGACTGAATCCGGTCCTCTACAAAGAAAAGATTAAAACAAGGCAGCATAAGAAATTCCCCAAAAAACAAACAAAAAACAATAATTCTGGTTACAATTAGACAACTGAATCTACAATAGTAATTTTTTTTTTTCTCATTTAAATTATATATAAATGATTGGATTTCAATAATCGTTAAGAAACTTAAAAGAAAAGGTAGGGAAATATGTGCATTTATAAATTATAAATAATAATAGCAATAATAATTACATTTAATTGGGGCATATAGTTTTTTTAAGCGTGCCATCGTGCATATAAGTGACAGAGTGTGTGTGGTTAATTTGAAAGAGTAACCTCTGCTCGCGGGACGTGTTTCGGTGGTCGGCTTGCGCTTTGACGATGACCTCGACAGCACAGGGACCTAAATATTAAATAACTGCCTGTTTTTACATTCATCGTTGATGAGTCATTGACCTTGACCAAAAAAAATTAATAATAATAATAATAAGTACAGTTTCTCCACTGGCCTCCGTTACAGCATGAACCTTCAGTACATTTTTAACACGGTGGATAAATTCAAAACAAAAGTCCTTCAGCTCGCTCATGCATCAGTACTTCTTACAAGAGAGGATATATATTATTGCTTTCTGAAAATAATAATAATATTAAACGTAACATATCGCGTTCTGTAACGAGTGCATTGCGAATTTTGTGTGAATTATATTTCCATAACAAAAAAAATAAAGATTTTTGTAACTTCCTGTGCTTCTGATTTAATCAAACTGGACGACCAAAACACACCATGAGTTACGAAACGTTTTTGCGACTATCCCTTGTATGTATCACTGTTAAAATATATCACATCAAATGAGAATGATTTCTGAAAGATCATGTGACACTGAAGACTGGGGTAATGATGCTGAAAATACAGCTCTGCCATCACAGCAATAAATTAAAAACTTTGCAAAATTGCAATAATATACCTGTTTTATTGTATTTGGGGTAAATAAATGCAGCCTTAGTGAGCATAAGAGATTCTTAAAAAACATTTAAAATCTTACTGACCCCACTTATTATTATTATTATTATTATTTTTTTTTATGATAGTCAGAGTGTAATTTTATTATATTCTCCTGCCAATTTAAAACGCCTGAAAACAATTTGACATGTATTCTCCTTCAGGCCGCTTATTTATTTTTGGACAGGTGTTATCGATGTTTAATCAATTCAACCCCTCGTAACTCGTTCGCTCTCGCTTGGCCAGCTGGTTTACAATGCACGCCCGGTGGTTGTAAACGGAATCGCGTCGTTATAATCTGTAAACACGGGCGCACCGATGGCTGTCCGCTGGATATGCAGGTAGGATGGACAGCCTGTGAAACACCATGTTTAATAAGAAATGTGGTCGTATAATTATGTCGTTAATTCATACAACACGCGAGCTGACCGGGGTCTCTGTGTGATTTAAATGGACGGGACAGCAGCAAGTTACACAGGCGGATTATGATTATTTCAAGTCATTTGTGTTGTTTTGAATGGTTTCACGCAGCTCAGCTATTACGTTTACAGCAGATTCGTTGACGTTGTTGCGCATTAAAGATGAAACCACTTTGTGTTGTGGAAGGGAGTCCACTTTTGACTTCATCGCCTAAATGTGTTTATCAAATGCGTTTATCAATGCGTCCCGCGCTGCATCGACGCGACACGCCTCCGGGGGCGGCGAGATAGGTTTATTTATTTATTTATTATGTATTTAATGTGTTCATGTTGAAGACCTGACAGTGTGAGGGATCCCTCCTGATGAGAGGAATGGTCTCCCCGGTGTGGTGCTTCGTTGGTGAACGAGTCGCTGTTTTCGAATCTTTTTTCGAATCTTTTGAGTGAACGAGTCATTCTTTGTTAACTTCCACACACTTCAAGATATTTTTCGTTTACTTAAGTCTCTCCCTTTTGACTGCTTTTCTGATCTTCAGATACTGAGTGTAGCACGATATTTAAATGGTTAGGTATACCGGTATCGTAGCAGAATGATAATGTCTTTAAATATCTTATGTGTGTCTGTATCTATATCATATCTTTATATATCTATATTTTTACGTGGTATCATTATACTCTTACAGCGCATTTACACCAAGAACGATATCGATAAAGTTTTAATAATCTTTCTAATTTTATAAGAAAACGGAGTCCACGACACGGCTATAGATTTTGATCTGTAATGAGAAAAAATCTGATTTATTATGATCGATTTTGACCTACTTAAGACATGCTTTAAATGTATAAAATTTAAGTGGACAATCAGATGTTGGTATTGTAAAAGTCACGCTTAACATATTTTAATTAAATTATATTTTTAATTTAATTTTCTAAAGATATGCTCCACTTATGAAGTGTAGACATTTGAATGACGGCATCCACAGTTCTCCAGATGCAGTGCACATACATGGGCGAAAGAGACAGATTGCTCGTTTTGATCGATTATATAAGTTATACATAACATGGCATTGACCTTCAAGCCTTATTCATCAACACAACTTGATATGAAATATGTCCAGGTCCTCCAGGTAAAGATGAATAAAAAGTCATCCCTTGCTTCATCGATTATTTTTCTTTTTATTATTTTAACACAATTAATACAATTTAATTCTACAAAAATATATGATGTTAGGGATGTAACTGTATGAAAATGTCATATCACAATGATTATAGTGACCTAAATGATCATGGTTATCAGTATTATCATGCTATTGTTAAAATCTGCTGGATATGTTCAAAGGGTACAGACACACAATGATGTCTGGATTCTAAATGACAACATTTATCTAATAGCATGGACGAAATGTTCAATCAAAGCTTTGAAAAGTTTCATAAAATGGTAAACCTCACACTTCAGCATTTAAGTAATCTGTATATTACATAGAGTGAAGATGAAAACAAAACACCATCAAATCTTTTCTGAAGACAGTCCAAAGACAATACAAGGTCTGTACAATAATATTCAAAACACAGTCTTTATTAATTTTGTTTATGGCAATTACAGTCTTTATTAGTAGCTATATGACTGATGTGAGATGAGACGTGGCAAAATTGATGCAGTGTGATTTGTCAGAGGAGTTCTCCTCATTTTATAGATGCCATACTAAAGTTCATTACACAGGCTACAAGCACCATTACTCTACTTGCAAGATTGAGAATGTAATGAAGAATGTCCATCTTTTTTTTATACCAAAGTTGTTTTTAACTTCCATTATCTTTTTAATCACTTTAGCTAAAAAGCAAAAACCCGCTCTTGCTTTGGTTTTCCTTATCTGACTATTTGTCTGGGCGAATGTGTTTTTGTGATCTGTGAGATTGTCTAAATGTGCTATGCTATTTATGATGTTCGACGCTTCGTGTATAATGTCTGGTTTATGCTTGTTTAAAAAAAAAAACACACTACTTTCAAACTGCTGTGTGGATGCTTTGGTCAGCGGAGTGGTTTGATTTTTACATGTCTAGATTGATAAATAAAAGATGGTGATCTGAAAATAACTTATGTTTGTGGCAAGGTATTAATTATGGCCTGGGATCTTTCAACCTGTTTCCATGGCAACCCCTCACTGTGCTCACAAAATAGGTGTTTAAAAAAGGAATTGGGTTTGCCTGAAATGCGGAGCATAGAAAATACCACAGCACACTTAGTTAGCTAAATATATCAGCCTAAACTCATGGAGTTATGATTCAACAATGGCATGTCTGTCAACAGATTTCAGCGTCACGAGCCTGTAAATCTGTGACTAGATATATTGAGCTTTATAATTGGCTTATTTTAAAATGTATTACTGCACAAATTTATCTTCATTTCAAATAAATGTAATTGGTAACCTAATACAAATATCACAACATGATGTTAATGCAATAGCACTACTGCCTCTAATGCAGATTATGAAATAATCAAAAAAAAAGCATGCACTTTTTAATTAAAAAGTGCATGATATATATATATATATGTGTGTGTGTGTGTGTGTGTGTGTGTGTGTGTGTGTGTGTGTATATATATATATAAATATATATATATATCATATAAGGTTAGGCTGTGTGTGTGTGTGTGTGTGTATGTATGTGTGTATGTATGTATGTATGTATGTATGTATATATATATATATACTGTACCGTGTATAATGAATTATAATTATAATTATAACTGTGAATTATAACTCAATGAGTTTAGGCAGATGTATTCAGGTAAATTGAACTTATTTTGTCTTTTTTTTGGGACACATGCAAGTATCTTGTGAAGCTTCTGACGGGCAGTACTAAATGAAAAAAATATGATATTTAGGGATAATATGAAAAGTGTACACATCTTCATTCTGTTCAAAAGTTAACACACCCCTGGCTCTTAATGCAACGTGTTTGCTTCTGGAGCATCAGTGAGTGTTTGAACCTTCTGTAATAGTTGCATACAGTATGAGTCCCTCAGTTGTCCTCAGTGTGAAAAGATGGATCTCAAAATCATTGTTGGAAAGGGTTCAGTATGCAATAGATGCTGGAAATCCAAAGAATTTGTGTAACCTGAAAGATTTTTCTGAAGGACAGCAGGCAGTAATGAAAATGATAAATACATTTAAAAAAATCAAAACTAAAAAAATCTAATAATTGTGCAGCTGTGACAAAACTCCATCAGGAGACCCTCGTTCTGCATTAGCACTCAGTAACCCTAAGAAGACACAAAAGAAACCTTACTGTTTCTTGTCCCTGGGGCTCTCTAATCCTGCAGCAGAAAATGCATCTCTCTGCTTCTGATTCCACCAACATAACTGCAGCATATGAGGGACAGCAGAGAACAGTCAACACATGCTCATGACCCCATGACAGCAAGGACATCACGGCCCCTGGGGCAAGAGTGACAGATGCAGAAATACACACAAACACAACCACTGTCGTGTCCAAAAGAATGATACTGCACTGAAAATCAGCAAATGAAGAAAAGTTCAGCTATGTAAGATGCTTGATTGTTGCTGTCATTAAAGCAAAAGAAAGACAAACCAAGACATTCTGAAATTCATTTTTCATTTACTGTACATATCTACTGTTCAAAAGTGTGTGGTTGTGGTAAGATTTTTTGAGAGAAGTCTCTTAAGCTCACCAAGGCTGCACTGATTTGATAAAAAATAAAAATACAGTTAAAACAGTAGTATTGTGAAATATTATTACAATTTAAAAATAAATGTAATTTATTCCTGTGATGGCAAAGCTGTATTTTCAGAATCATTACTCCAGTCTTCAGTGTCACGTTTTGTAATATTATAAATGTTTTTACTGTCACTTTTTACTCATTTAAATGCATATATAAATTGGATTAATTAAAATTTTATATAGCAGGGGTCTCATAAAAGTTTTGTGATAAAGCACACAGGCACATACTGCTGCTGCATATTACTGTATCCTACTATTATACTACATAGAAATGAATCTTGTTTGTTTTTTCAGTGACCACCAGATGGCAGCATGTGATTTATGTGATTAATAATTCTGTCTAACAGCACAGTCTCCAAAAGTCAGTTTCTGGAGTCCAATGCAAAATGGATTAATAGTCTGTTTAGTTCACCGCTTGCAGTAAAAGGTGATTAAAGTACAACAACCCCGAGGTTCACTGACCAAGAGGAGACTGAAAAATAAGATTCGACAGGCGCTTAATGCCTTAATTATGTGCAGTACAGTAATTGTACTGTATTATCACTGTAGGTGATAAATTATTTATCTTGCCTATCATCTGTTATGGATCTGTTTTCACTCATCAGTTGCACAAGTTAAATCGTTATGAATTTTATGGATTTTACAGACATAACTGAAAACCTTGAGCTGCCCAGTTTAACCCTTCAGGGTTACGTGTGCTCGCACACCCCCTCCAGTTAGAAAACTCTAACAGCTCTAACATTATCAATGGGATCTGAATGTGCACACATGAGGGCCATTTAAACATGTTATATAACACTATTCCCATTTGATTCAGATCACACTTACACATGCCCACATGTTCTCTCATATAAAGATCATTGTAAGAACTTATGTGTGTTGTATAGCATTTAACTGAACAAAATCTGAAATGGTTTCTTATTGGCCTGTTCCTATAGCTCTTTTGAGGTCTAATGGTCTAATATACTGACAGTAAACCTGTGTTATATAACTTCTGGGAAGTAAAAAAATAATGAGCTCTCTCATTGTTTTAAAATGCGAAACACAGATTCTGCAGGGTATTTGCAAAATGACTGTAGATGAAAGTAGATGAAAGTTGTCTCTACCCACATCAAATCATATCCTTAGTGGAATTGGGATTTGTCAAGGGTTTCTCTAAAAATGCATGTTTTGAAAGGTTCCTTATACACTGACTGAATGTAAATCAAATTTGACCCTGTGTGCTAAACCAATGCCTCTGGAATGCAGCAAACATAGATTATGACAACTTAAACAGCAGCTTTAGCCTGACAGCCGCAGACAGCTGCTTATCATGCTTTCTGTGAGAAATCACTCCAAACCCAAGTTCAATATAGAACCACAGGATGAGTCTATCCCAAAACACAGCAGATGTGTTCCCTAACACACAAAACACAATTATTTAAAGGACATTAAAGGAAGTGTCAAAAAAGAACATCTGTTTTATGTGATCTCAATCAGCCATTGAATAGGACTATCTGGCCAGCAGCCACACAACAGCTGGATATTACCCACAGGTCTTTGAGTGCATTCACACATTAAACACATGGCCTGCTGGAAAGCCGTGGGGTGTTTATCATGTACAGTATTTGGAACAAATGTTCATTAAAGATTGATTATGATCGCTATTTGTTTATTTTTTATTTTATTATGAAAGCAGAAACAAATACTTTTATTCTGTAAGGATGCATTAAATTGATCTAACATGACAGTAAAGACATCTATAATGTTACAAAGTACTTATATTTTAAAATGCTGTTCTTTTGAACTTTCCATTAATCAAAGAATCCTGAAAAAAGAATCATGTTTCTGCAAAACAAAAGTGATAAGAAATGTTTCATGTTAGAATGATTTCTGAAGGGTCATGTGACACTAAAGAGTGAAGTAATAATGCTGAAAATTCAGCTTTGCCATTACAGGAATAATTCACATTTTAAAATATGAAAATAGAAAATAGTTATTTAAATTGTAATTTAAAATGTAATAATATTTCACTTTTTTTAAATGAATGGTTGCAAGTGTACATCTGGACTGAAAATAATAATAATAAATTAATAAAATATAAATTGAAAATGCAAAATTGAAAACTAAAAATATTTTCTCAACATCAATTAATAATAAAAAAAAAAAAAAAATCAACACTCAATTAACTAATTTATTGAGAACATAATACATCTCTTGTTTAGTTACCAAATATGCTAAAAATATTTTCTCAACATTCAGTTTCTTATTTCCCTTATTTGTCCATTAGAGAGCAGTCTCATCTAACACAAGCAAGCACGCACATCTTGAAATCATGAGGTCTTTTTCCAGTGTGTACGTGTACAATAAACGTTGAGCAGGGGGAGGCCAGGCTGAACTCTGAATGTTCAGCTTCAGAGTGGAATGTGGCACACCCTAACGTTTAATTCAGCTCAGCATAGAAAACACGATTAAAACAAACATCAACACACTAAACAGGGCACATAACATAGCAAACCAGGCCATAGAGTGATTCAGAACAAACAGGCTCTATGATAGGAAATCTGTTTTGCACTGTTGCTTATTAGTCATCATCAGCTCAAGAGCAGCAAACCACCAACCACAAGAATTTAAAAACACATTCATAGCAACAGTAACACAGCATGCTTTAAAACAAGTTTACTCAGCCAACAAATGAAATCTATATCCTAATTTACCTGAATCAACCCATATATATTTCCAACTTATATTTACTTTTGGAGGGTATACTAATTTCTTTGTTTTTGTGCATTTGTGTAATGCCATGCCTCTAGAGACATTTTGATCAAATATATGGTCATGAAGTGATATTTGCATTAGTACCAGTTTTTCTAGCAATGATATTATAATTCTACCTTGCTTATGCAAACAATACATTTTACGCTGATAAGAGACAAAAGAATGAATCATTTATGAAAAATGTCAGTCATTCACATCCTTTAGTTATAAGTTCAGTTGCTTTAATTTTACTAAAGAGCTACTTTAACTTACTTTCGATTTCCATAAAGGTCTCTTTACTCTTACTTAAGTTTGACAACAGGATGTTATACTGTATGTATAAACCTAAGTATGTATAGGCAGAGCCAGTCATTTCTGTAAAATGTGTTAAATGGCACAGCAGTATGAAACTGATATATTAACCACTAACGCATGACTCACTGTGAAATATGACCCATTATTCAAATACAGCCCCCTCCCTTTTCATGCCTGTGGAAAATGTGACATTCATTCTGATACTCAAAGTCACCATAAGCTTTAGAAAGCTGCCATAATAGATTATTACTATTGTTGTTAATAAAGTCATAATTGTAATCTTATTAAATATAAACCTGGGTCATATGCAGCTGTGGAGCAAGTGTTACATGTTAAAGATGCATATTTCAGTATGGTCTTGATCCCATTTCAACAAATCCATTCATTAATGTTCCCAGTTTACATAATGTATACTGACTCTACAACAGGAACAGCAGGTTTTTCTGCTTTCATGTACTTTGGCTAGGAGAAACAAGTATACGTGCGCCTCTGCACACGCCTCCCATCATGCATCATTCTGCTCTAGTAAAATGAAAGCATGTGTTTATTGCATCTCTCCTTGTGCTTTTTACAATGCAGCAGGCTTTTAAATGTATACATCTTTATACGGCAGATACTTTGGACATTGTGTTTTTTTGTGCTTGTGCTTTTTGTCACCTCAAAATGAAGAACTCAACTATGAGATCATATCTTAAACGTTAAATGAGGTCACATTATGCCACAAAACTTCTTATTTGCTCACATTTAAGTATCTTATCTTGTATGCTCAAACGCATGCATACTGAATGACAAGAACACAGAAAGTGTGAAAGTACACCTATATGCTATCTGTGCCGGATTTACTTTTTGATCGAATAGCCTGTTACTAGATGGTAAAACCGAGAAGCAGTCTAGTCACATGCTGCAGTCTGAAAAGAGTTACTTGGTCATCAGCATATGTTGATGGGTTTGATGAATGTGCCTTTGTGCAGTGTTTTTTATATCCATATGGTTCATAGACTCATGAGCATGACTACTCACTTCAGACTAAAACTGAAGAGCTAAATAGAGAACTAAAACTGCTCCACGGTTCTAAAGTGAAACTCACACAAACAGGAAGAGACCTATTTGATTCTATACTCTGACCTACATATGAAACAACCACAAAACCCAGCAAGTAGAGGGTTTATCTGAAATGTGATATATCACAATACTACAATGGCATGAGGGGAAAAAATACATGTGAAGACATGTTCTGTGAACATTTTTACAGGAAAAAAAAAAAAATAGTGATTTGGATTTCTGTCTGCATGCTATTAATTGCAAACCAATGTTACTGTGTTACCAGTGTTCATAGTTTTATATCATTTTTATTCAGATTTTGAATGAGCTTTAATTAAAAATTTTATGTTCATTCTGAATTTAGTAAAATTTTTAGTAATTTCATGTTCTTTAGTACGGAGCCCCGCACATGACATGCAAGAAAAAATAAATAAATTGTGCACACGATTTATTAATTCGCTCCCTCGATGTACTTAAACGTGCACATGATTACTAATTCGTTCCGTCGACTAAATTGTGTTTACAATTTACTAATTCATTCTCTCGATTTATAAATCGTGTGCACAACTTAGCAAATCAAGGGAATGAATTAGTAAATCGTGCACACAATTTATAAATCGAGGGAACGAAATAGTAAGTCGTGCACACGATTTAGACTACTATTTTTTGCCTGCATGCCATGTGCAGGGCTCCGTACTATAGTCATTTATTATTACACTGAACAAAATTATAAATACAACACTTTTGTTTTTGCCCCCATTTTTCATGAGCTGAATTCAAAGATCTAAGACTTTTTCTATGTATATATAAGGCCTATTTCTAAATATTGTTCACAAATCTGTTTAATTCTGTGTTAGTGAGCACTTCTCCTTTGCCGAAATAATCCATCCACCTCACAGGTGTGGCATTTCAAGATGCTGATTAGACAGCATGATTATTGCACAGGTGTGCCTTAGGCTGGCCACAACAAAAGGCCACTCTAAAATGTGCAGTTTTAACTGTTTTTGGGGGGGGGGGGGTGGTCCGAAAACCAGTCAGTATCTGGTGTGACCGTCATTTGCCTCACGCAGTGCAACACATCAGCTTCGCATAGAGTTGATCAGGTTGTTGATTGTGGTCTGTGGGATGTTGGTCCACTCCTCTTCAATGGTTGTGCGAAGTTGCTGGATATTGGCAGGAACTGGAACACGCTGTTGTATACGCTGATCTAGAGCATCCCAAACATGCTCAATGGGTGACATGTCCGAACTGGGATGTTTTCAGCTTCCAGGAATTGTGTACAGATCCTTGCAACATGGGGCCGTGCATTATCATGCTGCAACATGAGGTGACGGTCATGGATGAATGGCACAACAATGGGCCTCATGATCTCGTCATGGTATCTCTGTGCATTCAAAATGCCATCAATAAAATGCACCTGTGTTCGTTGTCCATTACATACGCCTGCCCATACCATAACCCCACCGCCACCATGGGCCACTCGATCCACAGCCTTGACATCAGCAAACCACTCACCCACACATCACCATACATGCTGTCTGCTATCTGCCCTATACAGTGAAAACCGGGATTCATCCGTGAAGAGAACACCTCTCCAAAGTGCCAGATGCCATATAATGTGAGCTTTTGCCCACTCAAGTCGGTTACGACGACGAACTGCAGTCAGGTCGAGACCTCGATGAGGACGACGAGCATGCAGATGAGCTTCCCTGAGACGGTTTCTGACAGTTTGTGCAGAAATTCTTTGGTTATGCAAACCGATTGTTGCAACAGCTGTCCGGGTGGCTGGTGGTCTCAGATAATCTTGGAGGTGAAGATGCTGGATATGGAGGTTCTGGGCTGGTGTGGTAACACCTGGTCTGTGGTGGTGAGGCCGGTTGGATGTACTGCCAAATTCTCTGAAACGCCTTTGGAGACGGCATATTGTAGAGAAATGAACATTCAATTCACGGGCAACAGCTCTGGTGGACATTCCTGCAGTCAGCATGACAATTGCACACTCCCTCAAAACTTGCGACATCTGTGGCATTGTGCTGTGTGATGAAACTGCACATTTAGAGTGGCCTTTTATTGTGGCCAGCCTAAGGCACACCTGTGCAATAATCATGCTGTCTAATCAGCATCTTGATACACTACATCTGTGAGGTGGATGGATTATCTCGGCAAAGGAGAAGTGCTCACATAACACAGATTAAGACAGATTTGTGAACAATATTTGAGAGAAATAGGCCTTTTGTGTACATAGAAAAAGTCTTAGATCTTTGAGTTCAGCTCATGAAAAATGGGGGCAAAAACAAAAGTGTTGTGTTTAGAATTTTGTTCAGTGTATTATTATTTTATTTATTTATTTTTTAAATATGACTGGCTTTATTTTTATTTTTAAGTTTAGTACTTCAACTTACAGTACACTTATTTTTTCTAAATTTCCATTTAAGTTTTTTGTCAAATATTTATATTTCATTTCAGATTTATTTCAGTTAACAAGATATGGTGGACATTCCTGCAGTCAGCATGACAATTGCACACTCCCTTAAAACTTGCGACATCTGTGGCATTGTGCTGTGTGATAAAACTGCACATTTTAGAGTGGCCTTTTATTGTGGCCAGCCTAAGGCACACCTGTGCAATAATTGTGCTGTCTAATCAGCATCTTGTTATGCTACACCTGTGAGGTGGATGGATTATCTCAGCAAATGAGAAGTGCTCACTAACACAGATTTAGACAGATTTGTGAACAATATTTGAGAGAAATAGGCCTTTTGTGTACACAGAAAAAGTCTTAGATCTTTGAGTTCAGCTCATGAAAAATGGGGGCAAAAACAAAAGTGTTGCTTTTATAATTTTGTTCAGTGTATTATTATTTTATTTATTTATTTGTAAATTTGACTGGCTTTATTTTAAGTTTAGTACTTCAACTTACAGTACACTTATTTTTTCTAAATTTCCATTTAAGTTTTTTGTCAAATATTTATATTTCATTTCAGATTTATTTCAGTTAGCAAGATATTTTTTTTTAGTTAACAATACCCTTACCTTGCATCAAACAGTTACTGTATCAACCAAGAATCTTGAGTGCTCACAGGAATTGCATAAAACCAAATATCTGATTGCAATATCATCAGCTCTTGCCACTTCTGCATGGAATATGTTCAGACAATCAGAGCAAACTGTGGGTCTGTGGGAGTGGCGAGACAAACTGACTGACCTTTCACTGACATAATGAATGTTCATACTGGAATTTTCACAGTTTTCTCAATCTCTGAATCAGAAGAGGGAGAAATATAAATTGTGAATTATTGGATCCAAAAAATGCATCCATTCAGTTATTATGAGCTACAAAGAGCACTTGAGGAGCACCTGAGGCACAGATCTCAGGGCAGATAACAAATCTGAACTGTGTGACCTTTTATCTCTGTGTATTGTTGTGCTCTTGCCTTTATGTTTATAATCAAAAATTCACATAAACAATTAGAAATGTAAAAATGGTATTGAACTTTGAACAAATAATAAAATTGAATCAAAGACTTCACAGACAGAAAACCTCTAGCCTCATAAACTGGTATGGAAAATATAAAATATAGGCTTGATTGGGCACTATAGTACATCTTAAGGTAAAACACCAGAATAAATTAAGAGAATAAGACAGGAAACAAGAAAAATAAATGATTTTGTGAGAAGAACCATTATATCTTAATCCTAGAAAACCAAAATAGACTTTCCTGTGATTAAACTGAAGTGGGGAATAATGGAAATCATTCTGGTCACTCAGCTTTCCTATCTGACTTCAGCTCTGTGGTCTCCATGGAAACCTGTGAATCAGACCCATCACGCACATTTTTCTTTACAATCAAGTATCTGAACTGGCTCGAGGCCTTTTAAACCAGAGAAACCAAGAGGAAGCTGAACGATAAGCTTCTCATGGATTTAAGATCAGGATTACTAACCTGAAAACACGACTCTACTTATGAACTTATGAGTTTATTATTAAGCAGAATATTCTCACGGTGAACAAAAGGTTTATACTGAGTTCATTTTATTATTTTCTAGCTCTTTGTTTTTTTTAATAAAAGGAAGCTTCAAGCTGAAGGCATGTTATTGCACTCCACTGAACTCATACAGTGCACACTGTAACTTTAACATGATCTTTTAAGACATTTACTCACTAGCACATTTTCTATTAATAACCAGTCACGGAAAAACATCCTGCTTCACCCTGATATCCACTTAAGACTCAAACGCACACACCTTTGTTTTCCTATCAAGTTGGAGATGTTCCATCCATTGTTTTATACTGAGCTAATAATCAGCTCTAAAACGAAGTTTATCACTCTGATACTGCTAGAAGTGTGCTTGGTATCATGTATCTATAATGCAAGGAAGTCCTGGCTGCTAAATTGAGTTTGTGCAAGGGTTTTGACAGCCCAAAGTATCATCAGCACAAACTGTCTTTGTGTTCGATTTACTGTACTTCAGCTCATCAACACAGCTTTTTCTTCTCCCTGCTGCTGGATTAAGGGCTGAACTCTAGGATCTGAGAGTAAGGAGTGGACAGAGAGATAGAGAGACTTATACGAATGAGAATGTGCTTAAAAGGGTGTCAGGGCATTTATAGCTCACAAGTACCTTTGTGTGTCAGGAATAGACGCCAGTCACTGTGTTTTAAAGTAAAGTTGTTAATGGTAAGAACGGAACAGGGTGATACTGATGTGCTTCGAAGTTTGTTTTTTGATAATGTAATCTACCATTTAAAAGTTTGGAAACATTAAGGAATTTACACTTAAATGAATAACACTTAATTCAAATAAATGCTACTCTTTTTAACTTTCTACCCATTAAAGAACCATGGTTTCCATAAAAATATTAAGCAGGACAACCATTTTGAACATTGGTAATAAGAACTGTTTCTTGACCAGCAAATCAACATGTTACAATGATAGATAGATACACACACGATTTACAATGCATCCGGAAAGTATTCACAGCACTTCACTTTTTCCACATTTTGTTAGTTTACAGCCTTATTCCAAATTGGATTAAATTCATTATTTTTCCTCAATTCTACAAAAAAATACCCCACAACAAAAACACAAAAAAAAAAAATTAAATCAAATAAAAAAAAAAAAAAAAAAAATTAAAATAAAAATATAGTCACATGCCTTTGTTGAAACACGTTTGGCACCAATTACAGCCTCAAGTATTTGGAGTATGATTCTACAAGCTTGGCACACCTATTTTTGAGCAGTTTCTCCCATTCTTTGCAGGAGCTCTCAAGCTCTCATGAAAGAATTTTGTTTCTCTTGGCCTGAGTGTCCTTCAGGTGCCTTTTAGCAAACTCCAGGCAAACATGTGCCTTTTACAGAGAAGCGCCTTGCGTCGGTCCACTCAACCATACAGGCCTGATTGGTGGAGTGCTGCAGAAACTGTTCTCTTCTCTCCACAGAGAAACATTGGAGTTCTGACAGAGGTGACCATTGGGTTCTTGGTCACCTCCCTGACTAAAGCCCTTCTTCCCCAATCGCTCAGTTTGGCCAGACAGCCTGCTCTAGGAAGAGTCCTGTGGCTCCAAACATCTTCCATTTATGGATGATGGATGCCACTGTGCTCATCAGGACCTTCAACAGGTGTGTGCCTTTCCAAATCATGTCCAATCAACTGAATCTACCACAGGTGGACTCCAATCAAGTTGTAGAAACATCTCAAGGATGATCAGTGGAAACAGGATGCACCTGAGCTCAATTTTGAATGTTTGAGTGTTTTTTTGTTTGTTTTTTTATAAATTTGCAAAGATTTCAAACATACTTCTTTCACGTTGTCATAGAGTATTGTTTGTAGAATTTAGAGGAAAATAATGAATTTAATCCATTTTGGGATAAGGCTGTAACATAAAATGTGAAAAAAATGAAGCGCTGTGAATACTTTCCGGATGCACTATATACAGTACATATAAATTATTATAGGCTTTTATGGTATCAGATCAACATTTATCATTTCCAAGATGGTAAATGACCACTGAACCTCATGTGCAATGAAATGGTATAGCTTATGACTGTTTAAACCATTAACGTTGGCTAATGCATCCTGTTTAACTTTTTTTTTTTAATAGCAGGCAGTATGAAGTATATCATGTACAGTAAACTAGTATACCATTCCAAACACAGCTTGTAACTATAACTCTGACTATAAGATTCATACCCTCCTTGTTTCCCAAAATAGAGCACAAAAGGTTTATAACACACTGAGCAAGCAAGAGAGAGTGAGAGAATAATAAATAAATCCACCTCTATACAGCATCTGAGAAGGTATCAGATTGCAGAAGGAAAGCCTTTTATGGACACATAAATAGAAGAGCTCTCAGCAGATCATTTCAGATATAACATGTACCAGATGTTGGCACGCTGTTCTTCAGTATCTTACATTCCACATGCAAGAAAGTACCATACACAACAGATACAGAACAGGCCGTAACAGCCTTGAATTGAGAGCAGCAGTGGAAAGACACTGCTATCACTACATAAATGAACACAAATGGAAACCCCACAATCAAAGCTTTCATGATGCTGTCTGACATTCTGCTCTAAAATAAAACACGTCATGGGGAGCATACATTTCCAAGTCACTATCTTGTGTTCTCTGAGAGGTGCAGTGTGTACTAGTTGCATTCAGCAGCTGACAGTCATACAAAGCTGCCATGTAAACAGCACAAGAGAAAGAAACTATGAAGATGTTTTTTTTCCATTCCAATATAATTTATTGTAGTAAAACAATCTACTAAAAAAAATAATAATAAAAAAAGCAAACAAATAACAAAGAGCATCAACATGTACTGAGTTTTTAAATAACATGAACTGTTACATTAATGTAAAAGCCCATCTAGCTGTTAACCATTCTTTTTATATCTAAAAGCTAAAAGAAAAGACCATACAAGGGTGTGTGCAGGTGACATCCTTTCATTAGAGATATTTAGAGAGTCTGCATTTATACTCCAACACTACAACAGTCTCCATCAGCTTCAGTTATGCTTCTAGTCACGTGGTTTGGTAGCAAAGGTGAGGTATCCTGTGTGTCCCGCCATTTCTCTGGGAGGTGTGGCAGTCCTGCAGATCACAGAGGTGTTCCCAGTGTTTGGGACTTCATCTTGACTAAGATCTGAAGCCAGCTGGCAGCTGTCGGTGGAGTCCTCCTCCGGTCCGAAGTCTGGTAAGGGCAGAGTGACAGTACGAACGTCATGCACCCGGAGCAGGACCTCCAATGTGCAGATCTCCTCAAAGCCATGGTCCAATAATGCCTCACAAGTCCTCTGGACCTGCTCTATACATGGTGAGAAGGAACAGACACGACCTCCTGAAGACAAAGCCAAGAAGAAAAGAGAAGCAGTGAGCTAATTATTGACTGACTTTTTCAGGGGGCTTTCACTCTAGACATCAGAGGTTGGTTCATTTGGATAACGTGAATGCTGTTTTCTCAGCTCAGATGCACATCCACAAATCATACTCAAGTCCACCTAAAAAGGGTGATTTGGGGTATGGTTCATGCAAACTCCGATGTTTTGTTTCTGATGTGAACTGAATGACATAAATATTGGTCAAACAGTTTTTATGCATTTTCTCAATCATTTTCCTGATAAGCATGACTGAATTTCTATCTCATTTCCTCTTGCCTTCGGCAGAAACTGACTCCCAGATTCTTTTCAACCTTTGCATTACGTTCATGAGAAGTAGACACATGAGCCATTCTCTGTTGGCGCTTTGGAAACAAAACCCAAAGTACAAAAGTGAGAAGCAAGTAACAATATCCATCCATTTCACCGTCTTCTCCTGCACAGTCATTAGCGAACAACGGCTGCCACTCTGATGATGCAAACATATGATGTTTCAAAACCAAAAAACACCATGTGAACACAATCTAGCAGGGAAGGGGGGAATCAGTCAAACTCAAGTTTGGATCAGGCAATTGAACCAAGTTGGAAAGCACGCTATTAGTACATTAGTACAAAATAACACTTTTTTTTGACACTAGCGTATATCTACAGCCGAACACCTAGTCTTTCAAAGTATATTCAATTCAATTGACAGCATGCGCGAACATGAGCAATACATACACACTACAAAGTTTTATCTTTGTCCAGTTTCTGCGCTATTTCGCTCCAGAAGTTACGAATGAAAAAAAAATTCTTTGTACTTGTTTAAGCTAGATCTCTTAAATCACTCTTTAACGTAGGTATCTATAGTTATTACACCTACAGCAATTTGTTGTTCTGTCTCTTCCGTTTTTTTTTTTCTTCAATGGTAAAACAACAGGCTGGGTCAGTGTTGCCAACTAGTGGCCAGCTAATTAGTGCAAATAAATTTAAGGTGCATGTGTGAGCTAAGTGTGCAGTTCAAAATATGCGCGAGTACGAGTGTAATTTCATAGATGTGTGTAGGCAGATGCCTCGTTCGACAGATCCAAGCGCGTAGACGCACCCGCCATCTTGCAATGGTCAACTTGACGTCATTCACCATAATAATCACTGAATATTCAAAGATGCCACAATCCTGTATTTTTTTAACCATTTACTATTTTAACTATTTACTTTATCCACAAGGTGGCAACACTGACCTGAGCCATCGCTTCACATAAGGGATTTACACGCAACTCTAGTTTAAACGAGTAAACGAGTAAAAACATTTGGAGAGAAAACATGCAAATCACTGGACAAGAATGAATCCCTATAGTGTACTTGTTGAGCACCTGTGTTTGCACACATTATCAAAAGGAGTATACTTTGAACAGCTGTGCATACAAGCACAACACCAAAGTATACTTTGAAATGTACGATTCAAACTTACCTAGAGTGAAAACTTACATCAGAATATTACACTTCAGCATGTATTTTCATGGACTCACTGGAGTAAAACTATTATTTAAAAAACTCCCATAAACTCTTTTATATGAATAACCTTTGGATCTCCGTGTGACTGCCTATGTTTAACTTTGGCCTCAAGTTTGCATCTGTTCCTTATCAAACCACTGAATGAATACACAAATTTCTTTTAAATGAATCTCGTTTAAATATCAAACACCCAAAAGGGAAGTTCACTATTGTAGCTAATGTCAAATCAACCCTGAAACTTGAAATAGGGAACATAGAACAAGAACATTTTTATTAAGTGCTTTTTAAGGAAATGAAACTGAACTGAGACCTTGTTTTTTTTTTTCTGTGTAGATCCACAAATCTCAAACAGTATTAACTGTTTTAAACTTATTAGCAGACCCATTGATATATTTCACATTTTCTGCATTCATTTCAGGTGTAAGTCTGCAGAATTCTGTGGAGTGGATGCAAAGTTGAAGTATTTCATTAGGAGCATCAAACCCAACTGCAAAACAGATGACAGTCTTCAAACAAGTCTTAAACACACCCCTTAACTGCCACTGTAAGAAGCCCACCCCAAAAATCACATTATTGGTTGAGCCAATAGTTACGTCACACTCTGTTAGGCTGCTCAAACAACAGAAACAGTAAAAACTGAAATCTGCAGAGATTTCAGCAACCTCTGTGGGCGCAGCTTTCATGCAGGCCTGCTGAGAATAGTCAGGAAGTGATGTCGTACAGAATATGGTTCCTTATTACTGGAAACATATGTTAGCTCACAGAGCTGTAAAGGGTCAGAGAGCAGTCGACATGCTCATGTTTGCATATTCTTGCCTTACTGTTAAACGGTCTCGTGTTCGAGACGGCGATTCTCTTCCACTCCTTTGCCATATTTCTCCACTAACACAAATGGAGGGAATTTGGACTAAAGCTGGTATTACTAACATGCACAAGAATAGCCACAGCTGATCAGAGTAAGAAGATAGACACGGTACTGTGAGGAGAGGAGTATATTGAGGAAGACACCTCAATGGGTGTAGTTTACTCTTTGGATCTTTTTTTTTTAGATTCAATCCAATCACGTTCACTTAATCCAGCATGACCCCATCCCTTACTTTCAACATTCCTTATAGAACTACAAATTTTAAAATCTGAACAAAAGCACTAGGTATCATACACATGACGACTTTGTAAATGGTTACAGAGGAAAAGCTATGCATCATGCACTAAATAACTGAGGATCAGACTTTCAAGTCACTCAGAACACAAACACGCACAAAAACCTTCACCTTGTTTTTAGGAGACACATGACAAATGAAATCAATGTATGTTCTAAAATCTGCTCAAAATATTAAACATGCCTGTTATCCTCCAACACACTATGGAAATTCATAACTCTTTGGCAAATTGGTAGTGGAAGGTGGGATCTCATTAATGCATTTTCGTATGATCTGTTTGCGCCTGACTGAATGTTATGTTTAGGAGTGGACCTCAGTCCCCCTCCCCCCCCCCCCCCCATTTTTTGCAATGGAACTTGAATGTATTATGGGATTGTTTTGATTGGAGGACAGCAAACATTGTTTGATATTCAGAATGTTACGCAAGAAATCATTGTTTTATTTGTCACACCTCTCCTGGCAACAAGAAACATGTTTGTGTGTGTCTGTGTTTGTGTTCTGGACAACTTCAGTGTGCCTCCCAGTTTTTCCTCAAACTATATAAAAGGCGACCTACTGTTTTAAAATCTAGCCTTTTGAATTTGGCCAAAAGAACGGATCTTAGATTCTTTTGGAAATGCTTTTGTGTCTGGAGTGCACTGCTGATGCCTTGAAATTCTGCCAATGTAGGCAGCTTCTAGAATTTGAAAAAGGGTGATGTACGGATAAAGACTGTTGGTAAATAGCACTAACAGAAGTATATTTCAAGACAGAGAGCGTTTATTGTGTCATTCCATTGACAAATAAGGCCTTTCCATGAAACCACAGTCATAAACAGAGACATCGGGTCTCCTGGCAACTGGGTCTGGGAAAGAAAGGAGCCACACCAACAGCTGGGATTCTCCGAGAACTTAAACCAGAGACCAACTATCAGGCCAAAAAGGAGAAGAAACAGGATGAAGAATCAGTTCAATCTCTACAAACTCTGATTGTTGCATCAAGGTAATAAGATGCATATGTTGTGAGAAGGATGTTATTAGTCCAGAACAACTGGCTTGTAGCTAACCAAAGCTTTCAAAGCCAAAGCTGTGCTTTTCTGTGCTGAAAACTGATAAATAGTGCAAAACAAATGTCATTTTGTCGAAAGACACAGAAAGAGGCCAACAAATGTGTCTGAGCTTCACAGAGCATTGCCTGTGCTCACTTAAGTCTCTCCGCCTGACCCTTTATGGTCATTACCCTGCCAGCGAAAACATCCAGCATGTGTGTATATTACAAATCAGATAGACTGTGAGTCTCCAAGAGGGGGTGTAGTGTAAAGTGAGGCAAACATTCCACTTACATGAGACAGAAATTTGAGAAAAGATTGCCAGGAGATCCTCTCTAATCTTATACTCTTATAATCTTTACACACATTTACACATAAAACAATTGCATGTGACATGTTAAAGGTGCCATAGAATGCATTGATACAATATTTTAAATTGTTCTCTGATATCAACATAGAAGGTATATGGCTTAGGTAAGGGCAAAAAAATCTCTAAAACGGTTTTACATGTCCGTTTACAACCCTAGGATTTGACCCTAGAATGAAATGGTCTGTTACGACCTTATTTGGAAGGGTCATGAATAATAATGTTGAGCTTTGCTCTGATTGGCTGTTTCACAGTTTGGCTCAATGTTGAGCTCTGCTCTGATTGGCTGTTTCACAGTTTGGCTCAATGTTGAGCTCTGCTCTGATTGGCTGTTTCACAGTTTGACTCAATGTTGAGCTCTGCTCTGATTGGCTGTTTCACAGTGCAGCTCATTTCAGTAGCTCACACAGCAGGAAGGAAACACAGGGAAAATATATATTTCAATACTGTCTCTTGCAGTTATATCGTTGGGTAATGTACTGTATATAAAATGCGGTCATCGGGTAGTCGGGTATTAATATGCGGCGCATTGAAACTGCTTTCGAATGCACAATCACTTTTTACTTTCACTTTCGAGATTTGAATGTCATTTCCATGTACAGAACTGTTATTATTCAATTATGCCAAGGTAAACACAGTTTTCCATTCTATGGCACCTTTAATTCATCCAAACGTGTTAAATGAACTGATTCATAATTTTTTGTGAACTCATGAGCAATATACCCACACAATTTCCCTAAAGTTTTTTTTTTTAATACTTAAGTATGGTTATTGACAAATTAATTTATTAAATGTATTAAATCCCAGCACCTGTTGCCAATAAACTAATCATTTAACTACATCTCAGCTTCAACCTTTACCAAGAAAGTAAAGTGATAGGTTAAAAGCCGAGGGCTGTGCATTTTATGAAAATTCCTTTCAATATTTTACTGATGCAGGGGAATAAACCATATGAAGATTGCTGACCCCTTACCGGGACACTGACTAGTCTGGGCATGCCCAATAAAGCAAAGTTGGTAGCAGTTCCTATGGGAACAGCCTCTTGCCAAAGTGTTCAGTTCACTTCTGAAGAAACCAGTTCTGACATGGCCACTCAATAAAACCAAACAGTTGTTTCAACAGACTGATCAGAGAGACCTCAGAGAAAACAGACGCACACACACAAGCTATGAATGCTGTTCAAACTGGGAAAACTCAAGCCAAAGATAAAACCAAGATGTAATTATGGAGAGTAATGGGCCTCTGTCAATGGTTCACAGAAGCTGCATCCATAACAGAGATGAAAACCTACATAGAATACAGATTTAAATCAATTATTATGAATCTCACACCAAACCTCCTGTTCCCTGGAGGTTATCTGGCCATTTCTTTTAAGTCAATGGCAGACGAGGGGCGTTAAAGGGATAGTTCAGCCAAAAATTTTCACTTGAAAATTAAAACCCTCAAGTTGTTCCCAACTGAGTTTCATTCTTCTGTTGAGTACAAAAGAAGGTATTTTGAATAATGTTGGTAACCAAACAGTTGATGGCAACCACTGAGCTCCACAGTATTGAATAAAATACAATGGAAGTCAATGGCTACCGTCAACTGTTTGGTTACCAACATCATTCAAAATATCTTTACTTCTTCATTCTTTTGTTCTCAACAGAAGAAAGAAAACTCATACAGGTTTGGAACAAATTGAGGGTGAGTAAATTATGATAAATGATGATAATTTTCATTTTTTGGGTGAACTATCCCTTTAAGGAAGATATTAGGCACTGCAACTTTAAAAATGGTGTCACCATAGTTTTTTCTTTTGAAAATATATCCTTATTTCACTATGTTATTCTTTGCAGTATCTTGGAGCACCACGTAAATACAGTACCACTGTATATATGGTATCAAAGTACCACAATTCCATAGTACTTTTATTAAGTGTGTGCAAACTGTAAATTTTTGTGCCAGTACCACTCAAGTGTCTGAAGTTTTGTGTTCATAAAGACTCATTTCAGTGGCTTCATCTGTGAGGAATAAGTCATGGTGACAGAGTACCAAATAAATGTATGCATTTAGCAGAATGTATGCATTTAGCAGACGCTTTTATCCAAAGCAACTTACAGTGCATTCAGGCTATCAATTTTTACCTATCATGTGTTCCCAGGGAATCGAACCCCCAACCTTGTGCTTGTTAACGCAATGCTCTACCACTTGAGCTACGGGAGCACGTGACATTTAGCATTAATATGTGTTCTCACCTTTGCGTTTAATGGCGCTCTTGGCATGTGTGATTGCCTCCCACGGAGAGGGGATGTCTAAAAACACAGCATCGGCTATTCCTGTGATGCCAAAGCCATCCTTGCACACATCCTGGTTTCTAACAGTAACCAGGTGAGACACCTTGTGCTCCTTGAACTCCTGCATGGCCTTCTCGGCTCGCTGAGCGTGGAACTCCACTGTGTGTAGGTGGCCGGTGGGAGCAATGGTCCGCAGAATAGAGTGAGACAGAGAGCCGCTGCCTGTACCTGGAAGACAGGCACAAAAACTACTGTGATAACAAGCCATGGAAATAAGAGGTCTGAGTTTGATATTAACTAGTTGATATTAAATAGTATTAATTTTAACATTGAACTTTTAATATCGGTCTAATTACCCTGTTTTTTAAATGCTTACACATGATGCAACAGCTTCAGACACTCTGAATATTAATCAGAATTTGGTCATATTCCAATTATGCACCTCGTTACCATAATGTTAAAGGCATAGTTCACCCAAAAATTCATTTACTCACCAGTAAGACTTTGGTTAATCTTTGAAACACAAATCAAGATATTTTATTGAAACCTGAGAGATTTCTGTCCTACCACTGAAATTCTACTCCACCAAAATATTCATATTCATATATAAAAGTGGTAATTTAAAGTTAAATACAGCAGTCACATGTGCATGTGAACTCGTTCTGGTGTTAAAGGCCCATCTTCCTCTTCAAGAACCCATTAGCATGCCATTTGTTCTCATAGCAACAATAGAGTCAATGTTTGGTCTACAGCGTTGCATTCAGATAGAACAGAATAACTGACGTAAGACAATAGCTCAGTAGGGGAGAAAAAACAGACAGTTTCCAAAGAAATGTCCAACAGTATCCTTGAGTGATGATAAACAAGCATCAATACTGCACATATGCCAAATGTGTGGCACAGTCAGCCTCACCTGAACACTGCTCATATACCCACTGCAACCTTACTCAACCCAAGTCAATTCTTACAATAGACATTGTTTCAAAGCAGTTTACGTAATCATGATATTATCTATATTATCTACATAATAGCTTTTCATGAGCGTACCGTATGTATGCAGACAAAGTTGGATACACTTTTATATTGAGCTTTCTATAGAGAGATGTGCGATAATGCAGTTTACATTTTGCAATGATATAAACCAGGGTTTCCCAAACAAGGGTTCATGAGATGATGTAAAGGCAATAATTACTTAATTTGAATGTAACATTAAAATAAACAAGGAGGAGCACAATTAATCAAATTAAAACCGAACTTGATATATCTTGTCAAATCGAGATTATCAAAACAAAAGCTGATTTAATTAAGTATGCAATCTGTTATGCTGGGTGAAGAGAGGCAATGTGGGTTTTTTAATTAACACGCTTGCGGCTTTTAAGACTGTTTTCAGAGCAGCTCGGTTCACAGTAAATGCTGCTTCTCACAAACTCCATCTCTGTGAATGTAATGTGCATTTGGGAATGCAATGTGTGCTAGGTTCACTTTATTTTATTCACATTCAAATAATTGTCAACATTTTTGTGGGCAGTTGTTTACAGCATAAATTTCTTGTGAAGTCTAAACACCCTTAAAAGTAACTATTTCCATTAGCAGTACAGTTTTTGTTCTTTGCCTCTGGATGTCTCAGCAGTAGCAATATGAGACATGAAATTTGTTTATGGATAAAATGTCATCTCACAGCTCAAATCGTAATTAAAATTGGTGGTTTTGTGCACATTCTATATATGATTTATTTATTTTCTGCTCACATGCATGTAATGTAACCAATTATCAACATCAAAGAATCATGAAAATGCAAATGTGTTAAATAATTGTCCGTTACAGATGATTATTTATTTGCACCAACTCTGAGTTTTTTTTTTTGTTTTTTTTTGGTGATTTGCTGTTTGCTACTGACGACACGCTTTCATGTGCATGTGCTCCATGAACTCAGGAGGTATTTACACGACACCATTTTCAACTAAAAACTGAATTTTTTCATGCATTTTAGTCATTCGTTTACATGGCAGTGGCAGCTTGGAAACACAAATGGTGAGCATTGAAGAAGTGCAAGTTTTTGAAAACGATAAATTTATTGTCTCGGTGTAGACTAAGAAAATGAAAATTTGAAAAAACAGAAAACTCATACCCAATAATAATAAAATTTCCATCCATAGGAAATCCTCACAGAAGCCTAGTATTTCTTCACAAAAAAACAACATCGCCAACTATTGGCCAGGCATGCATAATACAGAGTTTTTAGTCATTTCCGAGGATGTGTAAACGGGAATCGTTTCTGATCATGTTTTAATCTGTATGCGAAAACCTAAAACTTTTAATACAATCGTTGTCGTGTAAACGTACCCTCCGTTTTAAAGCCTGAGTTGACAGAGAAAGATCAGTGTGCCTGAGTGGATCTGTTTGGTTTGTTAACTCAAAACTAATTATGTAACCCTGAGTATTGAAGAATAAAAACCTTCTGACGGTTCGTAGCTGAAGAAAGACGCATTCTTACCTGACTCGCAGACGACAGAGCCCGGTTTGAGCTCCAGCATCAGTGTGATGTTGGCAATGTCTGTGGTGTAGAGGATCTGTGTTCGGTGGGGAAGGTTGACGGTCCACAGCTCTGGTGTGGGGTGCAGCACGTAAACCCAACCACCCTTACTGCAGGTCACTTTGGAACCAAACCGCTGTCCAATCAGGTCGCTGGAGTGCCGGATGGCCCCATAGCGGGTCTGCGTCTGAGCTCCTGACTGAACCTTAATAGGCATCATGGACTCATGGCCCTGGAAGATAATGACGACATCCCCTTCTTGGATGATCTCGGAGTATTCCACAAAACTCATGAGGTACAGCGGGGTTCAGCTTCAACGAAGAGTGTGGCCTTGGAGGATTCAACACTGCTCTGCCTTGAATGAAAACACATGAAAGAACACATTATTTTCATAAGCTCATTTACTGCCATATTTACATTCACTCATATTACTTTATAGACTTCATACCAACTTTTAAAAAAAAATGAGTATCATTGTGTTTCAATAAATCTTAAGACTTTGAGAAATGTTCTCTCTGGTAAAATTCTAACAGTAAATTAATTCTGAACACAACCGCAGGATGACAAAAAGGATGCAAATCAAGAGCTAAAGTTGAGGTAGAGTTACCTTACTTAAGAAGGTCAAATCAAAGTTGTCAGCCTTTTTTAAATCCTGATAATTTCACAATTTCTATACATTTAGAGTGAGACAAACCAACAAATACAAAACAAACATTACAAATCCACTGTGCTGTCCCTTCTTGTAGGGTTATGTCTTCTTGGCTTTTGTCAGACTTGGAGGTTGATTATCAAAACTTGAAATATTTCATGTTAAGTTGACATAAAAAGTCTAATATTACTATTAAAAAATATAATAGTGTTAGAATGATTGTAGAAAACTGTCTTTAAAAGTGAAGTTTAATATTTTTTTTCCCATACGTATAACACGGTAATATTTTATTTATAGGTTAATATGTACACATACCTACAGACTGATAAAAAAAAAAGTTTATTTATTTATTTATTTATTTTCATGTTATACGTCAACTACTCAAAGTCCAGTCAGTGTGTATTTTGATTTAAATGTTTGTAACCGTTAGCGTCCGTTAGCAGCAACCAGGAGGCCTACCTGTGTGTGTACCTGCAGTCCTGAGACGGCACATAACAGCAGAACAAATGGGTCAGATGTAAGTTAACCTGTAAACAATGCATTTGATCATCTTTGTGAACATTTTTATTATTTTATGTGCGAGACTCAGCAAGGTCTCTGTCCTTAATGACGAGACGAACAGGAGAAACTTAAAGTTAGTGGCTAACGTTAAATGCGCTAAACAGCGACTTCGGTTATATGAGAGACCAGACAAGCTCCTATGCTAGATTATTTACAGATATACATCTTTTTACAAACAGGATGTTTCCTTAGGGTTACACTGAATATGAAATAACCCTTTTTTAAAGTGCCATTGATTACATCGCGAGCAAACTTATTTTCAACAAGTAAACAGTGCACGTGCGGTGCTGGAATGGAACCGCGTCACGCGTTTGAACGTACATCGATATGTTTAATATAAAGAGAGGCTCAGAAACTCACCGTTCCTTTGGCAAGGCTGCAGTTTTGTGTTTGGTAAGGAGCAGAAACAGTACAGCACGTGTGTGCGGCTAGTTAGCTTGATTACCGTAACGTTTCGTGCAGACGCGGTCTGTACCTCATGTGGCTGGACTCAAGTGCATGTGAACGCGTTGCTCTCCATTTACAAATCTACCGCTAGTCGCAAAACGTCAACTCCACACGACTCGACCTGTCTCGGGAATATGATGTAAGAGTATTTTAAAGAAACATTATCTGTCGCATAAAACAAATATTTACGTGGTGGTTTAACGTTAGATTGACTAGGATGGTGTTTTCCAGTCCCACAACCCAAATAAGACTGAAGTATCCTTTCAAATCAGTAATGTGCTCCTGTTATTTCATCTCATACTGTATGTCATTTAGCATTATGAAAATATATTTATTATTAAAGATACCTTTAAGCAAAAACAATCAATACTGTGGGTGACAAACAGCAACACACGGACATCCACGCAAACGTTATAGGTTACATTATTATACATTATGCTGTTTGTTTTCTTTTTAAAAAGGAAATTATTACATCTTCATTTATTGAAAGTCCCAATATAAGTTAAATAAATGTATTTATTTATTTAACAGGTCAAACAGTTTCCAAGCCAATTACCTGAGAATTACTTCACTTGGATATAAACTTAATTCAGTTAAACTTATATTTTTATCTAGAGTCTATCTATATTTTAGTTTATATTTGCACGTTTTATATATGCTACATATTTGTTGAGAGCAGTGAAATTATTCCAGTATCAAGCTCTTCCAATGGGATGAATGGACTGCACATAGCAGCCAATGGGAGCTGCTTTCCTGTGCTATAAAACAAACTCTCCTTCACGATCTACTTCATACTCCTACCGGAAAAATTGTGATCTTTGTCTCAGTTCAGTCTTCCTCTAGCTCGAGCAGTCCACGACCCACGGTAAGTCTTCATTGAGAAGTTTTCATCCCTCATTAAACTCGGAGCTTAAGCGAGATCGCTGGTTATTTAATGCATTTAATTATTATAAACAGCGCTGAATGATTCTGGATAAGCTTTTTGGTCGGTAGGACTTGGTTTTCAGCGCATCTCTGAATGAAGGGCATTGCACGCGTGGAGAGGGCTCGATCTACTCTGTATTAGAGAAGAATACGTCAAAAATGATTTTTTTTTTTATGAGTTCTGAAAATTTCTAGGCTTCTTGTGAAAGAAAGCGTCCCACATTCAGGTCATGATCAATAATGACAGATCATTCTTTCTCTGTCGCTGAAGTGGAGCAGTCCAGTGGACGCCCAGTTTTCACTCATATATAGCATCGATCGTACCAAACCGAAATGGCATCGATATAGCATACGAAAGTTTGAGCATTTCAGTGTACAGCACAACGATGAGCAGATATTTCTTGCTGAAATAGATCTGCACCATCTGGCGAGCCTTGCCTACTTCACCCTTCAAGAAGGAATGGGAAATATTATCTTTTTTAACTTTTTTTGTTTTGTTTTGTTTTTACATTTACTGCAATCATCCGTTTGTTAACAACTAATGACATCGTTTCAGATTTGAACAGATATAGCAAAATAATAATAATTATTTCAAGTACGTATTTTAAGGCACATATATTTTAAATAACTTTTCACAACATGTAAAGTCACAGTTCTTTGTTAAATTCCAGTTGGACATAACGAAAGTAACAACTTTCGGTTCATATATAAGTCGGATTGAGTCTATAACCGCTCAGACTGACGCGTCTTTGATTCACGACAAAGAATCGGCTCGCAAGAGTCATTCATTTGTTCATTGTATGTGTTTGATTCACTAAAAAGAATCAGTTAATGAGTCATTCGTCACACTCTACATTCAGTCCTATATTTAAGGATGGCGTCTATGTACTGTACATGAAGAATTCCCAACCCTATGACTACTTATTGGAACCATAGCACAAATTCGTCATATATATCGTTTCAGCTTTTTAGTTTCGTATAGAAATGTAGGAATCGATATTTTAACACAAAGAATAAAAAATAAAATAAAAAACAAAAGTCTTTTCCAGATTGATTCAAATGTCAAGAGTTAGTGTTGAACTTCTTGGCTCTCTTTCACATTCCGTGTAACCACCATTGTATTCCATCCCAATCCCACACTTAGGGAACAGCAACCATGCCTTTCGGGAACAGTCACAACCAGCTGAAGATGAAGTTCACCTCTGAGCAGGAATATCCCGACCTCAGCAAGCACAACAACTATATGGCCAAGGTTCTCACACCGGCCCTATATGAGAAGTTGCGCTCCAAACAGACACCCAGTGGGTTTACACTGGATGATGTTATCCAGACCGGGGTAGATAACCCAGGTAAAGACCCCAAAACAACTCAAAGTCCTCCAAAAGACCACTTCTCGTGTCATTTTAGAACATATAGGTGCATTGCGAACAAAAAGAAGTATGATTTTCATTGGGCGTTGAACAGTGACCTTGCTGACTCAATGTTTTAGTGCAGAGAAAATCGAATAAAAACAGTTCCTGTATAGATAAGACCAAACTGCCTGTGCAAAATGCAGTGGCATTGAAAATCCAATTCTATCATAGCCACAGGAAAGACTTAGCCTGAAAAATATCATGAACTCTCAGCTTTCTTTTTCTTTTGGAAAAATTTAACAGCGTATTTGATAAGTCAAATGGCACTTACCCATTCAAACCACAACAGAACAGGTGACTACATCCTTCGACAGCAGTGCATGGTATTGTTACACCCAATGTGTTGATGTTTTTATTTAGCAATGCTAAACTAGCCAGGTTGACCATCAAGCAGCGGCCAGCTGAGGAAGAGTATCCAGACCTCACACAGCACAACAATTATATGGCCAAGTACCTCAGTCTGGACATGTACAAGCGCCTCCGTCAGCGCTGCACACCCAACGGCTTCACCATAGATAACGTCATTCAGACTGGCGTAGATAATCCTGGTAAAAGAACACACATAGGGCCAGGGTCAGATAGTCCTAAGGGAAGTCACATGATATTAAACATGTTTTTGTTTAGTTTTTTGGCATCTGATGTGCATGCCTCCTAATTTGTGTACATGGACTTGTTTTCCACCTCAGGCCACCCCTTCATTAAGACTGTGGGTTGTGTGGCTGGGGATGAGGAGACCTATGAGGTGTTCAAGGAGCTGCTGGACCCTGTTATTCAGGACAGACATGGAGGATACAAACCCACAGACAAGCACAAGACCGACCTCAAACACAGTAACCTCAAGGTATGAAGTTGAAGGGATAGATCACCCAAAAATTATTCTGTCATTTACTCACCCTCATGTCCTTCCAAAAGTGTTTGACATTTTCTTCTGCAGAACATTATCAAAGATATTTTGAAGAATGTTTTTGTCCACATAATTAAAGTCAGCGGGGTTCAAAACAACTCCCTGATCACTAAATTTGGTACAGTGATATTGCTTGTTTAAAGACTAAAACTTTCTGTTTCTGTAGGGCGGTGATGATCTGGATGCCAATTACGTGTTGAGCTCTCGCGTCAGAACAGGCAGGAGTATCCGCGGGTTCTGCCTGCCGCCCCACTGCAGTCGTGGAGAGAGAAGAGCTGTTGAGAAGCTCTCTGTGGATGGTATGTCTCTGTAGCACCGCAGTAAACATTGGTTTATTTGAAACCGGATGAAACGTCTGTTGCATCCTGCCCATCCTAAATAGTAATCATAAGGAGAATTAGTGTGTCCCAAAGCGTAGCATGTTGAAATGAGCTTCCCAAAGGTACCTGGATAGTCTACTATTTTCGGTGGAAATTCTGTGTAGATCAGTACATATCGTAATGGCTGATATTGGCCACAATCCATTGCACAAATTAAGTAGAGATGCAGTATTTCTGTTCCTGAAGCGTAGGCTCCCTCTTGTGGTGACATTTGTAATCTGATATTTCTGATGAAATAATTTATTTGAAATCAAACAAACAAAAAAGATATAGGATTTACTCACAGATTGTTTTGATGTGTCTGTAGCTCTGGGTGCCCTGACTGGGGATCTCAAAGGAAAATACTACGCCCTGAAAAACATGACAGAGGCTGAGCAGCAGCAGCTCATCGATGACCATTTCCTGTTTGACAAGCCTGTGTCTCCCCTGCTGCTGGCCTCAGGGATGGCTCGTGATTGGCCTGACGCCAGGGGCATCTGGTCAGTGTTCAGGATTAATGCACTGCTTGTGCTACTTTTAAAGTCTTTTTATATATATATATATATATATAGAGAGAGAAGTAACCTACTTCCTGTCAGTTTGTTTCAGATTCTTCAAATACAGGTAGCACCAATAGAAGATTATTAATTGTTTGGTTTTTAGTATTGGCTTGACATTAATAGAATTTTGGGTGAAACTAAATTTTTGATCTGTAATTTTATTCTAGCTTCCCAGCTATTTTAAAGCTGTCCTTCTTACAGTGTAATTCTATATTTAAGTTCTGAGTAATATTAATTGATGTTAACTTAATATAGGTTTAGGATTAGGGTTTGGTTTAGGGTTAGTTACATGTAATTATGCACAATTTACTGGTATTACTGTAATAAGTAAATGTTCTAGTTCATTCTAGTCAAGTATTGCATTTATATATGACATTCCCTCACTCATTTTCTCCTCATCTCCAGGCACAATGAAAACAAGACATTCCTTGTGTGGGTGAATGAGGAGGACCACCTGCGTGTCATCTCCATGCAGAAAGGTGGCAACATGAAGGAGGTCTTCACCCGTTTCTGCACAGGTCTCTCTAAGGTATTCCATCACTGTGATACTAAAAGCCCATCCAGAATAAATATAATACTGCCCACACTAATGCACAATAATGTTCTGTTTATTATAAGCGTGATGCAATTTCTCAACTCTTTAATATCTCAAGTGGATTCTGATTGGCTGTCAAAGTTATCATCATTCATGAGCTGGAAAACAGTTGGTTTAGAGTTGACAAAACCAAACAAATCCGGTTTAGATCGGTTTAGATCAAAATATTATTTATATGAAGTAAAAGAAAAGTATCTAAAATGATTCAGTCAAGTGCTTTCATTTGGAACAAAACCTTATTGTATCAGATATGTATGGTGGCCAAGAGATGCTGCAAATGAAAAAGAAAAAAATACATGCAAATAGACTTTCTTAATGTGCTGGTGCTTTTTCTGTGTGCATGCGTTTTCATAAGTTGCAGCGTGTTGAATTCACTTGACCACTGTAGATATGTCACTTTGCTCAAATCTAATTGGTCCAAATGAGAGCAAATCCATCTTCCTGAACCTAAAGGTCCAGAGGTTAAGCTTAATTGAGCTAAGGGTTTGAACAGAGCTGCAAGAAACACTAACTGCTTGTTCTTTCAGATTGAGGAGTTGTTCAAAAACAAGGGACACGAGTTCATGTGGAACGAGCATCTTGGCTACGTCCTCACCTGCCCATCCAACCTCGGCACAGGCCTGCGCGCAGGAGTGCACGTCAAACTCCCTAATCTCAGCAAAAACAGACAGTTTGAGGAGATCCTCAAGAGACTGAGACTGCAGAAACGTGGAACAGGTAGGAACCGAAACTATTTGAGCCACAGTAGATTTAAACAGCACGATACTGATAGTCATGAACAGAATTATAGTGTGAACCAATGCCAATAAGTAAGTGGTGTCTTTGTTCATTAGGTGGTGTAGACACTGCGGCTGTGGGTGGTGTTTTTGACATCTCCAACGCTGACCGCCTGGGCTTCTCTGAGGTGGAGCTGATGCAGATGGTGGTGGATGGAGTCAAACTGCTGGTAGAGATGGAGAAACGGCTAGAGAAAGGCCAGGCCATTGAGGACCTCATGCCTGCCCAAAAGTAGACTCACTTCAAAACCTCACTTCCCCTCACCTTTGCTCATTGATTGACTGTTTGTTGACTTGTTCTTAGAAGACATGATTTATTTAAAGGTCCTTTGTCTCTGCTCTGGCGAGTTCTTGTTACACATACAGATGTCACAGGACAACAAATGGATGAGAATGTCTGAGAATAAAATTTGGTCCATGTTGACCTGCTTTTTGTCTTTCTTCCCTTGTTCTATCATGTTGACAGTTCCAGGATTACAACACCTTTCCAGCAATTCATTTCCATGACTTTTACCTGTTACGTTTTACAGTTATTCATTAAGAATTATTCAAGAATTTTAGAAACTATTTTATAGAAATCACACGCATACTACGATTTGAAATATAATTTAAACATACAAATGTAATACTTTTACTCAGCAAGGATGCACTAAATTGATCAAAAGTGACAAAAAACTCATCAATGAACATTACAAACAACTAAAAATCCAAACAAAAAATTATCATTTTCAACACAAAAATAACAAAAAAAACAAATAATGTTTCCTACAAATAAAAACAAAACAACTGATGTTTCTTGAGCAGCAAATCAGCATATTAGAACTATTTTGAAGGATCATGTGACACTGAAGACTAGAGTAATGATGCTGAAAATTCAGCTTTGACATCACAGGAATAAATTGCATTTTAAAATAAGTTAAAGTAGTAACCAATTATTTTAAATTGCAATATTATTTCACAATATTGCTGTTTTTACTGTATTTTTTTTTCATAAAATAAATGCAGCTTTGGTGAACACAAGACTTCAAAAAAATACTAAAGTCGTACCCACCCCAAGCTTTGAACCACCTACCAGTTTCTCTGTATAAAGCTCTCCAAGTTGTTGAGTCAGGAAAAAAAAAACGGATTAGATGAAAAAGAGGCAATACAAATGTTGAGATCATTTTGTAGCTGTATTCGATCTCTGCAATGAACACTGTGACAAGTTACAGATAGTTTAATGGAATCTGTGGTGAGTCTTATGTGTGAAAGATTACAAGACGCCCTCTTGGTTTCAGAGAACTCCAACAAATCAGTATGAAAATGTGTACTTGCCACATAAAGTACATTATTTACACAAAAAATACATTTGAGTGGGCAAAAGTGAAATAAATTATAAAACATCAAAATGTTGCTCTTAATAACATTCAAACAGTGAAACTGAGCTCAAATCAGGTTTACTGCAGCCGCTTTCACAGACGAGCACCCTCGATACATAGAGGTGCAGAGCGAATTTTCAAAAAGCAACTCAAGATCCGGGCGAAACCCTTTACACAAGAGCCGCCCAAAACACGCAATACTTTAAACCACCACACAATAGTGCCTGTTAAAAAGCTAAAACAAAGTCTAGTGTCTAGTGTCCATTTCCTGAATGATCAGCCTCAACTCATCCGTCTGAAATGATGCCGGTGGCAATGAGTTCCTCTGAGCATTCTCAGAGCATCATACAATCGTAACACTGAAAGGTTCTTTTTACAGCATTTACCGACTTGCACGATAATACGATAACTGTGACCAATGTTACGAAATTATTGCTTTAAGCAATGTTAAAGTATATACATTTTTCAAATACATGTAAGTGAGTGGTTTATCGAGAGGAAAAAAAAAAAAAAAAAAAAAAAAAAAAAAACATTAGGAAACTGCTACTTTATGATTGTACAGCTTAATTTGTTTATATTGAAATGAACCATTTCATAAATTCCTCTATGTAGTTAGATTAAAGATATATTCATAGCTTGAGTTCACCTGCAACTTTGGAAGCAATGTTCTTAAAAGCGATGGAGTTGCCAGATATCCTCTTAAAACGGACACCATTAAGTGAGAGCCGGGGCAGTTTGCAAACCTCCATCTCCCACTGGACGAAGCTGTCGTTGTGGCTGTCCCCGTGGGCACAGAGAAGCAGAAAGCATTCGCGCTGCTGGTAACTGCAGCTGTTGGCGTCCAGTACTTTGCGGATCTCATTTATGATGTCGGCTGGCTCCATGGTGCTGGTGGTGTTCATACTCCAGGTGAAACGGAGAGAGCGGGGTTTCCCGTCTTTTCCATCTTTCCCTTCATCTTTCTGCTGATCCCCAGATACATGGCGACTGCGAGACGGAGCGGGACAGGAGTGGAAAGAGAGAAAGGCAAGGTTAAGGCAACAGATGGAGAATATTGAGGTTATTTATTCACTAAGACTTGATCACAAAGATAGTAACGAATCATTGCAGCAGCAGCATGCTTGGGTTATCATCACACATGGGAATTAATGCCAATCAGATGCATAGCAGACTAGGGCATGCACACAAGCAACTCACTTCTAATGCCATAAAATATGAAATAGGGCTCGGTGATAGAGTTAGATAAAAAAAAAAAAAATAGGCCTGTTATTATTTTCAATATACTGTACACTAAAAGTTTGGGATTGATAATATTTTTTTCCAATCAAAAAAAAAAAATATATATATATTTTATGCTCACTAAGTCAGCATCTATTTGATTACAAATACAATAAAAACAGTAAAATTGTGAAATATTACAATTTAAAATGATTTAATATTATTAAATACTAATATATTTTAATATGTAATTTATTCCTGTGATACAAAGCTGAATTTTCAGTAGCATTACTCAAGTGTTGATGCTAGATTTTTATTTATTTTATTTATTTATTTTTTGTTGATGAAAATAAAGTTCAAAAGAACAGTATTTATTTGCAATAGAAATATTTGGTAACATTTTAAATGCCACTAAATCTAATGCATCCTTGCTAAATAAAAATATTATAATTTTTTTTATTAAAAAAAAAAAAAAAAATTACTGACTCTAAACTTTGTGTTACTTAATTTCAAATAACCAGCTGTAAATACTCAATATTTAACATCACCCAGCCCTAACGTAAATGGAAGGGAAAAAAAGCACATCACTCAAACATTCAACATGAATAAAGCAGACTAACGGTCCTCGAGCTGTACACACTACACTAACACACACTCTGATCTCTCACACAGTACAAGACAGAAAATATAGACGTCCACATCACACGAAAATAATCAACCAGGAGAGGAAATAAGGGTTTCCACAGTCACTGACACCTCACCTTGAGCCCTCAAATCTCCCGCTTCTCTCAAACTCGGTTGAGACTTTTATTGTTTATTTGTTGGAAGGTTAGCGAGCACAATGGAGCAAAAAAGGAATGGACAGAGAGAGAAAAGGAAATCATTTTTAGTCATTTTAGAGCAAATCACTCACTACACACACAATGAGATAGATAGAGAGAGAGACTGAATGAGAGAGCAAAAAAAAGACAAAGAGGTAAGCAAAAAGTTAACCCCCACAAAGACTTGGTGTCATCAGTTTGCTGGATCAGACAAACACAAAAACAACTTATACGAGACTCTTACGATCAACTTAGACACCTGAATATGTACGGTAGTTTGTCACCATGCACTCATTTGAACTGCCATGCTGCTTCCTTCAAAGAACAACGTACATCTAGAAGTTCACTGAAAGAGTGCATCACGGGTAAAAGCCTATTCTGAGCGCTGGATGCTGACATCAGACGCATATACAGATATAGAGGATGTGTCTATACATAAAGTATATACTGTGCTCTTCACATGCGAGAGGGTGCGTGTCATAGTGTGATAACGGAGAAGCCTTCTGCTCTCCATTAAACACAATGTGAAGTTGTAGCTGTTGTTTGTGCATTTAAACGAGCCCTTACTCTAGACACTCTTCATCTGCGACACTCTACAACTGCCTATAGCCAGAGCTGCTGAATCTGGAAGAAAAGAGCAGTTCAAAGCCGACAAAAAGAAAGAAATTAAACTGGTGGACGCAGATAAAACAAATAGCCATTACAGAGCCACATGTTTAGAGACAGGGTTCCCACTCTTTCTGACCAAATTTACAGGAATCATCCAAATTCACTAATGATGACTGATTCAGACTCATTCGACTAATGACTCATTTAGTCCCATTTATGAATCAGTTGTAGGATGTGTTCAAATCAATATGGCATTTTTTGGCCTAAAAGAGATCATATATTATGTGTTCATATATCAATATGGCATTAATTTCTAGAATTTTTTATTTTATTATAGCCTAAAATATATGTAAACACACATTTTTTAATATAAGATATATATCTATATATCCCTATATATATATATATGCAAATATTTAATGATTTATTTATTTATTTATTTACAAAAATTAAATTAATTATAAACAAACTTACATAACTCACCAACATCAACTTCAATAAAACCATCAGTATATATCTATATATATATATATATATATATCTATCATATATATATATATATATATATATATATATATATATATACACACACATATATATAATAATATAATTTTTAAAAATACACACACACACACACACTTCCAGTCCTGAAAAATACAATTTTAAAATTTCCTGTTATTTCCATGTTTTTCATGGCCGTGGGAACCCCGTAGTGTGGTGGAAAGGGAAGAGGCTGGAGGAGAGGGGGATGATAAAGAAAGAGGAAGACTGTAAACGAGTGGAGCGCAGACTTACTAAGAGTCTTTGCCGCAGGGTTGGAGGGGACTGTGAGGGTGGGGGCCACAGAGGGGGCAGCCGGCCCTGATTTGACGGCAGATTGCCGTTTGCTCGGGTCAAGAGTGACCCTGAGGGAGGAAGGCAGACGGAGAAAGAGAAAGAGATAAAGGGAGGGAAGGGAGGAAGAGAAGGAAACACAGGGGAAGAGAGGGACAGATTGAGACAGTTTCAACATTAATAGAGCATTTCGTACTGTCAGAGGTTTATTGATCTGTTCACAAATCTGATGACGTGAAGGTGACTCCTGAAGCTCGTTCAACATGAGAGTCTGCTGCAGCTTTACTTCAAACCCTGCCTACGAGCCACAACAGACTCCTCCCACCAAAAACCCTTCTTTAGGACGTGCCCATATCCTCTTATGGCCCCCAGAGTGCATCAACTATATTTATACATTATATTACAGTACAGTTCAAAGGTTTAGGGTTTGTAAGGATGCATTGAATTGATAAAAAGTGACAGTAAAGCCATTTTCAAATGTTACAAAAGATTTCCATTTCAGATAAACAGTTCTTTTGAACCTTCTATTTAAAGAATCTGAAATATTATATATAGCAGCGCTACTGTTTTCAGCATTGATAATAATAATAATAATAAGTGTTTTCTGAGCACCAAATCATCATATTAGAATGATTTCTGAAGAATCATGTGACACTGAAGACTGGAGTAATGAGGCTGAAAATACAGCTTTACCATCAAAGAAATTATTTACATTTCAAAATATATTAATGTAAATAATAAACAGTTATTTTAAATTGTAATAATATTTCACAATATTACTGTTTTTACTGTAATTTTGATCAAATAAATGCAGCCTTGGTGAACAAATAAGACTTCTTTCAAAAACATAAAAAAAAAATCGTAATTATTCCTCATTTTTAAACATTTCGGTGTTAAATAAATCTGTTAAAACCGACATGGACCATAAACCTGAAGAGAGATCCACCAATCAGAGATGAACCAAATCACTTTTGCCAAAGAAACAAAAACTGAGCTCAGTAGTAGCCACTTGCTAACGATGCATTAAGTGACTTATTTAAGTCTCCCTACAGTCTCAAACTAAGTAAATATTTTGCTACAACCTTCAAAAACATTGTATTTTATACTCAGCACTTAAAAACTGCAGATTTGATTTCTGCATTCATTTTAGATTTGATGGGATGAGTAGTTTATTCTTTCATAAACTAAGTACATACACAGTCTTGTACCTTTGGTCACTGGCTCCTAGAACCAGAAGACCTTAATATTTTTTTTAACCACCAGATGGCAGTGTGGGTCCATTAGGTCTAAACCACCATTAACCACTAGCAGGAGAATTTTCTATTTTAAATCATTTCATAACATCAGTTTATCATTCCAAATGATATAACGCTATTGCAGATGAATGCTAAACTGACCTCTCTACACACTGTTCAGTTGTGAAAATAACCGAAGCCCTTGTGGAATCAGTTGAATGATTCAAATGAAGTGATTTTGTAATGCCAGATTAAGTCATACACATTGTTTTGCACAATCAGCTTGTGTCATGCAAACATTTTGATTAGTAGCAATCGGTTAAAGAACGGTAGATTGATTTGATCTGATCACACTAGGATGCAGGCAGTGTTTTAAAGCATGCTGTAATCAACCACTGAGAGAGCATTAAAATCCGAATCACTGCAATCAAATCACTACAGGTTAGTGCGTCAGCCCCCGGACTCCTCTCATTACGTTAAAGACAGATTTACACTCAATGTCCTACCTTTTGGAAAACCTGAATGACATATTTCTACAACACAAGAATGAAAAAAAAAAAAAAAGTATAGACGTTACAAAGATGGACAAAATAAACCATTTCTAACGACCCCTTAGGAAAAAATACAAATAAATGGAGGAAGAGGTCAGGAAACAGGAAGGAAGAGTCAGGCCTGAATCGTATGCCAGTGGCACTGTAAAAATCGATGCGTTTATGTACGTGAATGTGCGTTTACCTGCGCGTGAGTTTGGAGGTCAGCTTGGTGAGCAGGTTGTTGGCATTACCGCGGCTGCGCGGCTGCGTAGGCGAGGCGGGTGGGCCGTTGTAGGTGGCCATGCGACGGTCTTTCAGCTGTCCGTGGAAGGTGCTGCGGCTCGCCGAGCCTCGTGGGAAACGCGTTTTATCAGGTGTGGCAGCAGTGCTGATGCTGTGAGTGGAGGCACCCGGGTCCCGAGAGCCAGGAGACAACGTCACACTACAGACAGACACAAAGTCAGGCTTGATTTCACTAACAAACTGCATAAACACCTGTTAAATATTAGGGTACAAAGTTTCAAAAAAGGCCTGCACACTATAAAGATGAAAAAGACATTAAGTAGCCCACATGTTAAGGCAAATATTAAGTACATCAATCAAGACACAGGAAGGGCAAACTGTACCTGTTCTCTTTCCCATTAGGAATGACAGAGAGGCGGTCTGTGTTGTTTCTCTCAGTGCACACGTACGTGTTCCTCCTTGAGATGCCTCCCGATCCAGAGTTATTCTGTGACAAGAGGAAAACTCCATCATCATGGGAACTGCCCTTCAAAAGTTAATGTCTCTTGTGCTCACCAAGGCTGCACATACATACATACATACATGCATACATGCATTACATACATACATGCATACATGCATTACATACATACATACATGCATTACATACATACATGCATTACATACATACATGCATGCATACATGCATTACATACATACATACATACATACATACATACATGCATGCATACATACATGCATTACATACATACATACATACATGCATGCATTACATACATATCGTCAGTATTCACACTGTAGAAAATGAGAGAAACAGCTAGGGTGAACTCACATTAGGTGTGATGGAGTTTCCTCTCTTCCGGTCAGGTATGTCTGTTTTGTTGGGGTTGTTGGCGTTACCCAGGAGTGGGCTGGTGGGGCTGTGAGTGGGCGGCTTACGTGCTGTGACCCCGCCTTCCTGCTTGACGTCACCGTCGGCTGTGACAGGAACCGCCCTCTTGGAGTTACTCAACGCCGAGTTAGCGACCACACCAACTGTGAAAGAGACATTTGGGAGATTTTCTCAGCCAATAGTCATATAAGTGATTAATTTAACTAGTTAATAGGCATATCATGTAATGAAGTAGATGAGAATTTTTAACCAATTGATGCAATCTATGCACATTTTGGATCCAAAAAGCTAATGTTTGATCATGTAAGGAGAAAGTCACCTTGATCGCTATGGCGTCTGGATTTTTTGGATTCACTGGAGGAGACGCTTCTTTGGACCTTCAGGTGTGATGGTGACTGGCCGTTCATCTCACTGGTGGGTCTGGTCTTCGCCACGGAGAGATTACTATTGGAGCTGGATTCACTGACCTCCTACAAACACACAAAATCAGCAAGTCACATTTGTAGTATAGACCGTAACATCAGTTGTAAGTAACCACTTTTCATTAGCAGCTCACCTCACTGGTCTTCCTCCCCAGCAGCAGGTATACGGCTGTGATCTCGTCATAGTTCATTTTGGACAAAGACTCTTGGATCTTCTCTCTGGAGAAGCCCATTCCTACAATCACATCTGACACACACGAAGAATTCAAATCAGTTTTAGAGTCTCCTTCCACATTAGGTCTTTACACAGTATGTTTTTTGTTACTATTACTACTATTATTGCTCATACTTAGGTTCAGGGTTTATGGGAGCATACAAGTAATCCCAAACTATTTGTAGCAAGAACATGAATGATATCTACAATGAGGGCTGCTGTCTACCAAATCAGACACTAACGCAAGACTATCGCATCCAAGTCTTTTAGAGATTCAGGATAATTAAACACACAACATGTTAGCATAATCGTAGCACACATCACCCCCTCAGTTGCTATGCAGACACTATAAACCAGTAGGTCGATACCCAGAGACAAATCCAGTTTATTTGTAAGAATGTTACTGAGTCATCCGTACCTCCTCCTACACATGCTAACAATACACAGATCCATCCTGTAGCCACCCATTCACTGTTACTTAAAAGAGAATGTGCTGTACCTTCCGTTTTCAACTGAAATAGCATTTGTTAGGTAACACTTTACAACAAGGATCTGTACAATAAGATTAGTTACTGCAATGGCTAACATGCACACGATTTGATAACAAACTAATACTGGATAATGGTGATTACATGCACTACCACTCAAACATATAAGTCAGTATGATTTGTTGTTTTTATTTTTTAAAATACTATTCAGCAAGGATGCTTTAAATTAATCAAAAGCAACAGTAAAAAGACATTTTACAGACTTCTAAAGATTTCTATGTTTCACACATTGATAATAATAAGAAATGTTTCTTAAAAACCAACTCGGCATATAAGAGTGACAGAAAGACTGGAGTAATGAATGCTGAAAATTCAGCTTTGCGTCACAGAAATAAATTACATTTTAATATATATTCAAACCGTAATTTCAAATATATCCTTTGAACTAGTAAAACATTTTTAACATTACATAAAAAAATTATTAGTTAATGGAAAATGAACAAATATAATTAATGAATAATAATATATTTATGAAATCACATTACCCTTAATTCATAAATGCTGTAAAATTAACAATAAAAAGGTGTTTGTTAGTTCATAATAACTAATGCATTAACTATTGCAGTAGCACTTGACTGTCCTGTTCTGCATTTACATATGAGCTTATAGTACATAGAATAAATGGTAAAGAACTAGAACTATTCGTGAACCTATCCTTAAGCCATGTAGTTACCTTAAATTACTCCGTACAGTAAATAAATTACACATACTGTAAAATAAATTGCAACCACTAATGTTAATAAATTGAATCTTACTGTAAAGTGTCAATTATTTATTTATTTTTCAAAGAACATTTATTGCTTGATATTGCAAACTGGTGTTTCTTACCATATTGTTTTAATGCATAATCTTAATTATGAACACACTGGTTTGTAGTGCAAACAGTTTTATCGTTTACCGCACATGTTCTTCTCGTTATTTCTCTACAGCTTCTAATGAATGGGGTGTTTTGCAAGTTCACAGAAAACAGCTTACTTAAACTGAGACGGGAATTGTTTGTTATTCATTTTGGATAAAAGAATCTGTCAAAAGCATAAATGTAACAATGCAAGGAGCCAGTATTTTATGAAAGCAAAAGTCGAGAAGCTTAAACAGAAGAATACAACTAAATAAACAACAAAAAAAAAACTGGATGCTTAGGAGTTTCCAAGAGGGCATCTGCATGTTGAGGCCATGGATGTAGTGAAGAAGAGCCAGTCGGATGTTGTGTGATGGAAAGCTCTCTCTATTAATGCATGTTCCAGACTGAAACTAGATGGAAAGATATATTTCATGAGCCTGAATTAAGCCTTCTCCTTTCACTCAGATCTGACTTTAATGGGCTCAAGGGAATCCACATGTTGGTTGACTTAAGTGCTTTCCTTCAAAGAGCCATAGCTCCTCTCCATACACACATACACAAGAGCCTCTGTGGGCTGCCAGCCTCCAGCATGCTCCTCTCAACGTGAGGCTTCTCTCAAAGTGGGGGCGGGAGGCTAGACGAGCACAGTCACCATGTATTCTCGCTTCCACGTTCAAGTGTTCTTGTTCCTGCCGTTTCCTCAATAAGTAACCAGGTGTGCGCTCATGTGTATGTGTGGTTATGCTGGCAGGCGTATATACGCAGCTGCGGATCGCTTGCAGATAAGCATGCAAAGCTGGGGTGCACCGCATCGCCTCGTGCTCCTGCGAGCTACCGTACTGGGAGTCATGTGAACATATCACATTGCTACACGGGAGAACCTCGCAGAGAGAGAGAGCGAGCGAGAGAGGGAGGGAGGAGTAGACATCTGAGAAGCCAGCTGCTGGGTATTACGCAATACCGCACACTAACAAGCTCTCACTCTTTTCACAAAATCAAATATACAAATATAAATTTCCCTCAGCTTGCTCTAATAGAAGGTGGCTCCGAAGTTGATTATGCTTTCAGAGCAGTGTAGTTTCAGATGTCGGCCTCTGGCTCAAGGAAGGGTTTGAGTTAATCACCACCAAACTGCTTTCAGAGCAGTGTAGTTTCCTCTTACCTATTCTCTTCTGGTCAGAGATGTCGGCCTCTGGCTCAAGGAAGGGTTTGAGTTCATCATCATCAAAGCCAGCATTGATCCAGCGTTCCTTCATGATTTGCTAAAGGAGAAAGATCGGAAACCATCACCTCCAGCCTGAGACCATTTCTAGAGCTGGGCAATATAGCTAGAAATTTCTCAATATTTTTATCTTATATTTTAGTTTAGCTTATTGGATTACAATAGTAAAAAAAAAAATAATAAAAAAAAAAAAATAAAAAAAAAAAAAAATCAATAACTGAACAGATTAATATTTAAAAAAAAATGTATTACCATTAAAAAAAAAATAAAAAAAAAATAAATCTAGATATATATATAAAACACACACACACACACACCACACACACACACACACACACACACACACACACACACACACACACATATATATATATATATATATCTCATATCTATCTATATATTAGGGGTTGCATGACTACTGATTTCTGCTAGTCGTAAAAAATACTCGAGTTACTTGACTACTCGTGGTTCATGCTACTGTAAATGAATAGACATGAAATAGTTTTTATCAATAAACGTTTATTAATTAACTAATTAATTAACAACCTAATGCAACAATTACATAACATACGTTAACTGTCAGAACTCTATAATTATGACATCACATTTTAATTTTCATGTAACCAGTATTTGTATCTGTAACAGTCACAAAATTATTAGTATCTGTTTTTAGGATAAAACCAGGTGTCGTACAGTTACTTGATAAGACCGTTATGACAATCTTTTTTCCCCCGTAGTTATCACTGAACAAATATGCTACGTTAAAGTAAAATAATTATTAATTTCTAAAAATAAATTAATCATATAAGCAGAGACGTCATGACAAACGTTTAGTGATCATTTGAACACGACTGAATGAATTCAAGGCGCACATTTTCATTACGCAGAATTCTCTAAGGCTGCATTTACACTGCAGGTCTTGATGCCCAAATCCGATTTTCTGACTATATCCGATTTTTTTGACGACCTGCTGGACTTACACATCTGTTAAAAAGTGACCGTATCCGATTTTTGCATTTACACTATACACTGCTGAAACTACCCAAATGTAGATGTTCTGACCCGGAAAAAGGAAGTAAAACAGCACGAAATTCAATGGATGCAGATGCAAATAAAATTATACAGTGTTTTGCTTTCCACAATATTTTGAAAAGGGTCAACAAAAAAAAAAACAAATCAACAAAAACAGGTCGTACGGCGGAGGAGAAAAAAGCGCTGTAAACCGTGCCTCCCATATCTCGTGAAATGTCTTCAAAGACGGATTTATTTCTGTAACAACCCTGCATTTTTGTCTGCACTGTCTCTTCGCCCCAAAGACTTAAAACACATGAAACCTCCGCATTGCTCCACTGTGTGTATTCTTCTTCCTCCATCGCGCCTATAATAAGTCATTTGATCTTAGTTGGTGGTCTCCACCTGAGTAACGTCACTTTTTTAATGACGTACGACTCGCATTACTGGGGAACATCCGATTTGTCTGCTTAAATGGCACACGCAAATGCCACGTATCCCAGATTCATATCCGATTTATTACCACATATGAAATGAGGGGCCTGAATCCGATCTGAGAAAATCGGAATCCATGCGGTTTTTTCCTGCTTACACGGTCACCGGTCATATCCGATCTGTGCCACATGAGCAGAAAAAATCGGAATTGGGCCACTTGAACCATGCAGTGTAAATGGGGCCTAAGCGACTCTTTTTGAACTTACTAAACAAATGTGCGTGTGCCACGCAAACCAGCAAAAGATAAAGAAGCAAACATAGAAAATCTATCTGCATCCAAGTTGATTATTAGCCTACTTTTAAGAGAGAGGACTGGTTTGGTTTTTGAGAGACTGAGGCGCGCAACGCGGCTGTTTGGTGAGCGCGCTGTTTATTCCATTCATTCATGTATTATTTCGTAGCCTACGGTTTAAATCATTGCCTTTTAAATATATACAAATAATAGACCGTGTATGATGTATTATTAAAAGTGATAATACTCTCGCCAAGCTCTGATTTCTGAGAGATGCACGGAGAGGCAACATGCAGTGTTTGATTGGTGCTTTTTCGTTCATAAAGTTTATATTCATTCACTTCACACACTCATTATTGCGTGACTTTAGAGGTCTGTGTATAATATTGCGCTGATCCCCTGGCTCAACTGTTATCTATCAAACAGCAGACTGTGCCAGCTTCAGCCGAATATTCAGGCAGAATTATTCCTTATGCGTTATTCGTTTTTGAAGCCATTATCCGTGCCATTTCGAATAAGGTATTCGGCTTCGGGCACACCCCTAATTATTAAATTACAACATAGAGAAAGTAAAAAAAAACAACAACAACCAACAATATAATAACCACAAAATTCGCTTTAGGAACAAACTGTGCATGCATTATGGTTAATGCATGCTTGAGTAGTTGATTGTTTCCGACAGCGCTGACTAGTGGTTAAACTAGTCAATCACTCAACTAGTCTATGTAACCCCTACTATATATATATATATATATATATATATATATATATCTATATCTATATATATACCATATATACATATATACATATATACATATATACATACACATATATATACACACACACACACACATACATATATAAAATGTTTTTGAAAGCCTTTTATGCTTACAAGGTTGCATTTATTTGATCAAAGTACATACTATTGTGAAATATTATTACAATTTATATTTTAAAATTATATTTATTCCTGTAATGGCAAATTCTCATTATAAATGACTGATATTTGAAATATCATTATATTTGTCTTTACTGTAACCTTTAACAATTAAATGTATCCAAGCTGAATAAAAGTATTAATTTCCTCAAAATAAAATAAATTACTGACCCCAAACTTTTTAATGGTAGTGAAACCAAAAAAAAAAAAAAAAAGAAGAAGATTAAAGTAAAATACCGTTTAAAAATTCAATAAATGAACAAGAATATTTTATAAATCTGTTATATGACACCATTATAACTTGTATATAACAAACAATTAACAGATGAAAAACACCTCATTTTCACTGAATATTTCTGTGCTATCACTGCTTAATTTTATATTGGTATAAATATATAAATATTGAATTTATCACTCAGCTCAGTCTTTAGTACAAAACATGTGCTATGAAAAATGTCTGACATGCTCTATTAAAAGATAAAAAAAGGGAAGGCACAACCAAACAGAAAAGAGGTGAAGACTGACAGATAGACAGAAGATGGATAGAGACAGAGAGACTAACCTCTAACGTTCCTCTTTTGGTTGGGTTCAAGACCAGGAATCTCTTGAGAAGATTCTCACAATCAGTGGACATGTAAAAAGGGATCCTATATTTACCACGTAACACACGTTCACGCAGTTCCTGTGGAAAACACACAGCGGTAAGTATACAGTGACACACACAAACACATGTAAACATCAATAAAGTGAAGATGAACCTTGAGATTCTGTCCATCGAAGGGCAGTGAGCCGCTGACCAGCGTATAGAGTATGACGCCCAAACTCCACACGTCCACCTCCGGCCCGTCGTACTTCTTCCCCTGAAAGAGCTCGGGGGCAGCGTAAGGGGGGCTGCCGCAGAACGTGTCCAGCTTATTTCCCACCATGAACTCATTACTGAAGCCAAAGTCAGCTATCTTAATGTTCATATCAGCATCTAGCAGCAGGTTTTCAGCCTGGAGAAACACACACATCACTTTTAGCTTCTTTTCATCTTGTTTGTATTTTCCACACATTACAACAACAATACAAAAACACCTGTCATAACACTTTTTTAACAAAACTAGAAAAAAACTATAAAAACAACAACAACAACTCACCTTCAACAATGTGTTTTTGGTGACAATACTGCACAGCTGACACAATCTGTACAAAACAAGCACATAAGGATTGAGATCGCTGAATATATCAATTCAATCAGTTGTTTAAATGTTATTTAAACAACTAATAACCTTATTAAAACATTTTTTGATAAGCAGGTAAAACATTAAAAAAATGACAATCTTGCAGAAAGATCTTCAAATGTCAAAAAAAGGCTTCAAGGTGATGCCATTTTTTATATTAATTTTTTAAATGTGCAGAGAAGACCTGATTTTTAGGTTGATTTCGATGGTGAGTAAATTACAATTTTCATAACGTTTTTATTATAAAGTACAATTCAAAATTTTGGGGCAAGTAAGAATTTTAAAAAGAAATTACTTTTATTCAGCAAGGACATATTAAATTGACAGTAAAGAATTTACAATAAAAAAAAATATATATATATATATTAGAATGACAGACTGATTTCTGAAGGATCATGTGACACTAGAGACTGGAGTAATGATGCTGAAAATACAACTTTGCATCTCAGGAATAAAGTACATTTTAAAATACATAAAAATAGAATAGAGTTCCCTTGAATTCTAAAAATATTTTACAATATTAATGTTTTATTGTATTTTTGATCAATTAAATGCAGTCTTGGTGAGCAGAAGAAACTTATTTCAAACAGATTAAAATTCACCAACTCTAAACTTTTCTGTGCATTGATACATTTTCATTGTTTTTCTAGTGCACTTGCACCACTGCTGCTAACCCCCCCACCCCCAAAAATAAATAGAATTTACACACTTCTACACACTAACCTAAATCGACCATTTGTACATTATTTTATTATATATATATTATTATATATATATATATATATATATATTATATATATATATATATATATATATATATATATATATATATATATCAATCAACGTGGAAACTTTGACACTTGCATCCAATCAGTCATAATGACACATAGATATTACTAAATAAATTTCAGAAAAAGGACATTGGTCCAGGACAAGCTTGTCATGCGTTGTCGACTCACATTAATAGCTTTTTTCCAAAATCCAATGGTTTGCATTGATTGTCTCTTCTGTTTCACAGAATTGGCCGGACTCAACCCTGCTGATAATGACTAACCGCTCTATCCCCAGTTAAAGTATGACGCAACACTAAGAGCAACAAACACGCTCTAAGTGCAGAGAATACAGCACAGTTGAACACAACATTACTTTTACTGCATTCCTACTTAATGTCAGTGTCTTCTGTCTCTCCACATTTTAGTGCAGTGACATTATTGAGCAACCTCACATAACCTACTGGTGTTAAAGGGCTCTTGTCAGATTTAATTTAATAAAAGTCAAGACGTGGGTTTAGTGGGCTGGGGTCGTTACTGGACACAACGGGCTTAGATGAGGCTGATGAACTCATTTAAACTCACACCGAGTAGAAAACTAATCACAGTGTGTGTCTAACATGTCAACAGAAGACAGTAAGAGAACTGCACCTGTCTAAATTTAGCTCTGGCCTCTTTCTCTTTCATCCTCCCATGAGCCACTAGATAGTCAAACACCTCACCTGCATGAGACACAGAGCACAGATGTCAGAGATAAACACTCAGGAAAGACAAGGAGGCAAAATGAAGCTCTCTCTCTCTCACACACACACACACACACAAACACACACACACACACTTACCTCCGCTGGCATATTCCATCACAAGAAACAGTGTTTTCTCAGTCTCTATCACCTCAAACAGCTTGACTATAAAGAGAGAGACAGGCAATTATAGACAAGAGAGAAATTAAAAACACAAAGGTAAAGAAAAAAGAAGTTTCTTTAAGGTCAAATCAGGTACAGATCTTAAGATATTTAAGACTGTCTAATGCTAAATTATTGGTGTTTAAAGAGAAGAAAAAAAAAAAAAAATAAAATAAAAAACACCTGTATATACATATATATGCTAATACATATAAATTTCTATATACACACACTCAATATTATAAATAGACAGATAGTATGCAATTTTATTTCATCTACAGTTACACTGGTTATTATGATTGCCTGGTTATTTAACAGTGGTTTGATTGATGATTATGATTATAATTACGATTTAAACACTGTTGTTATTGTTATCTAAACTAGACAAAATGTAAACTGTAACTACTAAAACTATAAAAACCTATTTTGTCAATTAAAATACAACTAAAATATATATGTATATATACATAAGAAAAAAGATTATGAAATCACACTAAGTTAAAGTACTACAATTACTCAAACTGAAAAAAATGTATTTAAGCTAAAAAGATATATAAAAAAACTGATAAATTACTAAAACTACAATTAAAATTATAATAGTATTTAAATAATACTAAAACACTGTGATTTGAATAAATGAATATGGCAATCATTCAGCACCATGGTATACATCAAAACACAATGATAATATCAACTGTTACCCTCACTGTTCACAAAGATTTTTGTAAAAGAGGTTTCATCACCCGCCTCGCTCTCATGAGCTTTATTTTTTCCTTCTCTTTGGAAATCATTTCTTATTTATACATATTCTCCAGTACATTTAAAAGCATGTTCCACATCTTCCCATTTAGTTGAATGTCTGTCTGTGGTGAAACACCATGCAGCTCTCTCTCTCTCTCTCTTCCACCGTCAGTGCGTCTAAATATAGGCTAGTGATAAATAAAGCCCCTCTGTGTGAAGACATGACGACGTGTCTGCCTCTGATAATCATTATTATGTTTGCAAACAGGAACTGACAACAAATGTGGGAGAATCAATTAAACTAAAAAGAGGAACATTATCTAAGCCACTATGTATGGGCTATTGTACCAGTTCAAAGGGAGGGGGGGTGTAGAAACAAGTCCATGTGTGTGTTTCAGTGTTATTTTGGTATCATTTACAGTACAGGTCAAAAGTTTGGAAACATTACTATTTTTAATGTTTTTGAAAGAAGTTTCTTCTGCTCATCAAGCCTGCATTTATTTGATCAAAAATACAGAAAAAACAGTAATATTGTGAAATATTATTACAACTTAAAATAATAGTTTTCTATTTGAATATACTTAAAAAAAAAAAAATTATTCCTGTGATGCAAAGCTGAATTTTCAGCATCATTACTCCAGCCTTCAGTGTCACATGTAACATCCAGTCTATCACATGATCATTTAGAAATCATTCTAATATTCTGATTTATTATGAGTGTTGGAAACAGTTCTGCTGTCTAATATATTTGATGAATAAAAGGTTCAAAAGAACTACATTTATTAAAAAAAAAAAAAAAAAAATTCTAATAATATATATTCTAATAATATATTTTCTTTACTATCACTTTTTTTAGTCAATTTAACACAACCTTGCTGAATAAAAAGTATTGATTTTATTTAAAAAAAAAAAAAAAAAAAAAAAAAAGACTGACCCCAAATTACTGACCAGTAGAGTATATTGTTATTACAAAATATTTATATTTTAAAAACATAGCTTCTTTTTTTTATTTTTTTTACTTTTTATTCATCAAAGTATCCTAAAAAAGTATCACATGTTCTGAAAAAATATTAAGCAGCAGAACTGTCTCCAACTTTGATAATGAATCATCATATTAGAATGATTTCTAAAGGATCATGTGATAATGATCCTAAAAATTCAGCTTTGCATCACAGAAATAAATGATAATTTAAAGTATAATAAATTTAAAAACAATTATTTTAAATTGTAATAATATATCACAATATTAAATTTTTCTGTATGTTCTGATCAAATAAATGCAGGCTTGATGAGCAGAAGAGACTTCTTTCAAAAACATTAAAAATAGTAATGTTTCCAAACTTTTGACCTGTACTGTATATATTATTATAGTTAATACAATAACTATAATAAAAATAATAATACTACATTGAATTAGTTTTTATTCTTAAGTTTTCTTTTTAAAATTTTAGTTTGAGCCATTTTTATTATTTTATTTCTATTTAGTTTTAATTTATTTTACTTCAGTTTTAGTAATTTAAGTCCTTCAACTTATTTTTTATTTTATTCCAGTTAATGGCCAAATGAAACATTTTTAATTTTCATTTACTTTTTCACCTAATATCAATATTTTCATTAATACAATTTCAGTGTTTTTTTTTTTTTTTTCAGAAAACGTATTTAGTTAACAACACTGGTTGTGTGCATATAAACATGCTTACCAATATTTGGGTGGTTTAAATTCTTCATGATTGTGACTTCTCTGGAAAGCTGTTGAAGAGGAGATCATAATTAATTGTAATCAACATGTCACAATGAATTGTGAAACAAAAAGCTTAGCACCATCTTTCAGCATTACCGTGAAACAGGAAGCTAAATACAGCTGGACTGTGTCATTGTCATAGTGAACAGAGTGCTTCCTTTTCAGTGGAAACTAGTGTTAAGTGCTATTCATTATTGATCTCTAAAAAAAAGGCTGAATGGTCCCCTCTCAATGAAATGGAAGAGTCATGCATCTTTAATAGCGCTATAGTAAGCAGACTGTGTTCCTGAGCTGTTAGCACGTACAGCTTTCCACGTCGCGCTCTCACAAGTGTAGCTGTAGCTTCGGAGACGGTGTGAAAGACGCGGTGAGATTTTGGACCGCAGGGAAACACTTTCAGTACATCATAAACCCAATCCAATTCTCACCACACTTCATTCTGTGAGTTACAGTATACTCCACTCATAACCTTTCAACTATCAAACACTGAGGCCACTGCAGAACTCATATATTCAAGAACAACATGTACATTTCAGATATCTCTTTTTATCATTCCATAAATCAGAAAATACTGTCAACTGACAGAAAAACAATGTTTTAAGAAATAAAACGTTAGGGAAATTATATATGAACAGACTCCTCTGTAAAAATCTTCAGAATATATAAAAAACTGTAAAGTTTGGTGAATGCAAGTGGAGATTTCTGGCTCAGTGCATGAGGAAAAACTCATTTTGTATTGATTGTAACTGAAATCAACAGATGCAAATAGATAAAGTGTAATAAAATACACACTTAAATGTGTATGTTGGATGTTTTATAGTCTAAAAGAACACTCAAAAATTCACCAGTGCATTAAAAAGTGTATTGTTCAATACAAGTTCAGCTTTAATAACAGGGAAAATAATCCTGATGCATCCATTCATTCTGAAAAAAAAAAAAAAAATTATGCAGATGTCATTGTTACAGTAATATTTTCAATAGATGTCTATAGGTCAAGATATGCCCAAGGACGAGGAACAAGACACCCAAAAAAAATTTTGTACGAGGACTTAGACTCCCAGTTAAATGTTTGAGGTCAGTAAATTATTATTATTATTCCGAAGAAAAACATATTTTTATTCAGCAAGGATGCATTAAATTGATTACAAGTGACCGTAAAGATATTTATAATGTTACAAAAGATTTATTTTTCAAATAAATGCTGTTTCTTTAAACTTCCGATTCAAAGAAAATTCAGCTTTGCCAACACAGCGAGAAAAATACATTTCAAAATATATTAAAAATTATTGTAATAATACTTCACAATATTATTGTTTTTCTGATCAAATATATTCTTTTAAAATCTTACCGACCCCAAACTTTTGAATGATGTGCATATGTACAAAGCCACACAGGGTTTCAATGAACATTATTTTGCTAACTACAAGTACATTGCCAGCAAAATGATTGTGAAAATATCATAAATATTCAATATCAGCCCTAATACTCAGTACATGCAAGTAATATTTTCAAAGCCAAGGAGGAGAGAGAAAGATAGGACGGGAAAACATTCCAAGATGCAAATCAATAGTGAATTGTCTCTGTACTATCAGCCTAAAAGTTTGGTGAAGCACAGAGGTCTGGAAAAGGCCAGATAAGACTCTGTGTCTATTGATTTATAACACATGACTCAAACGATGCCATCCTGTTCTTACTCGGGAGTTTGTTATTAGGCAGAAGCACTGTCAAAATGTCTGAATCAATCAACTCCTCATCAAAGACATTCAGATCCGTTGATTAAGACAAGATTAAGATAAAAAAAGGAGAATCACAAAAGCCACACATAAAGGGGGTCAAAAACTTCATCATTTTACATGATAACCTTGCTTTCATGTCATTTTTTTTATATTCAAGTTTCAAATTAATTTCTGATTTTTTTTTTCACATAATTGTCTGTTTTTCAAAAGATTTTCTTCTTTCTCTCTCAGCTCTCACTCTCTCTCTCTATCTCTGGTGCACCATCTTAACGCCTCTGTGATGACTAAAAAACACCAGTCCACAGCAGAACATCTCACTTCAGCCGAGGGACCAGACCTAGTGTGGAGCTCAAACGCCCACGCACTATTACACAACCTCCAACTCACAACAACACACATGCACAATCATGCTAGAGTCGCACAACCTGGAAACTCCTAAAAACATCATTTGCTTTGCTGTTGAAGCAGTGGAGCTGCATGCCGTGAAGACAGAAACATTCCTAAGACTGTTCCTTAGATATAATTTACACTCACCTTCACGCTATTCAGAAACAGTGCTGATATTAACTAACTCTATTGTTTTCTGTAATCTGAAAATAAAGCTGAAATCAAAATAAAATAATATGTTTTAGTACTAAAATAACTAAAACAAATTGAAAATAAAAGTTAAATTAAAAAACGAATACAAAAATAAAAACAACAATAGCTTAAACGTAACAAAACTACTAAAACTTCAGCTACAATAAAAATGAAAACTGAAAAGATAAAACAAAGATAATAAATACTACACTGTATAAATAATGCTAAACTTTTAATTTTTTCCCTCCTCACATATTTTTTTTTTTTTTAAACACTGCAAAACTATAAAAGTCTGTAGGTGGCTATGTACAAAAAGGCTTCAATTATATTACTATTTATTTATTTGGAGTGTTTACAGTAATATTATTGCGTTTATACAAAAATACCACTATTATACTTTTTCTCATTTATGTTTTTGAACCCACCGTTGACTAAGATGAAACTGACTGGACTGGTATTAAATAACATTGTGTCAACTCTGACTCTTCTGAGTTTTGAAGTCTCCATCTGTCTCTGTACAGGTGTTATTTACAGCCATCATGACCAGGGTTGCCAGGTTTTCACAAGAAAACCCACCCAATTTCTACCCAAAACTAGCCCTATCGCGTTTCAAGGGGGTCCCCAGTTAAAAATCGCGTTCGGGGGGTAAAATACACATTTTTTGGTGGGGTTCCCCTGCTAAACTTCACATTCCAGGGAACAAATATCATGTTAATGGAGTCGCTTCAACCCGTGGACATGAAAAACAACACGCGGCAACAGTGTTAAAGTAGCCCAATTCTGCGGGAAAACCCCGGACTTGGCAACACTGATCATGACTGTTATCATCACATGATTTTCCTGCAGCTCTAGATTCATTAATCACATTAAATTTTCATGTTTAGTTTTAAAACAACTTGGAAGCAAATCCGAGACATCCTTGGCTCAAATAACCAACTAAAAAGAAAAACAACCTTTCTTTACCAAACCCTCCCAAAAATTAGCCAATGAGGTTATTTTAAAGAGTCAATTTAAAAGAAAAACAACCTTTCTTTCCCAAATCCTTTGAATGTAGTGTCAAAATTTTATGTTAAAAAAAAAAAAAATTCATCATTAGCACATAATACACACCATAAGGAGAAAATGAAAGCAATGCTGATAATTAGAGCAAAAACACAGAAAGCCCAAAGAGGCCTGATTGGGCCGCTCTCTCATTATTGCGGTGCGTGAGTCACAGCCGTGTGTTGGCTGACGACCAGCAGGCCACAGAGAGAGGATAGACTCTGAATCCCAATCAATGGTGCTGTGGAAAAACTAATGGTGGCTGCGGCGAGCAGCTTCCAGCTAAAATTAGAGACGCGACCTCGGCTTGCATATCTCTGAGCGAGCGCTGATTAGCATTATCATTTGAATTCTTCTGATCATCCCATGCCCACATCTCTCCCGGCCTTTCATTTCACATTTATCACTCATATGTAAACCTTCTACTCCTCTCCTTCGGACTGTCATCAGGATGTTTGTGTCTTTGCCTGTTCTGCTCTTTATCTCCCAGCTCATACCATTTTGAGGTCCCTCCAGTCAGCCACTTCACTGTTGGCCCAACCAAATGTCCATCTGTCCTTCCACCTCATATCCTCCTCCTCTCTCCATCTTGGCTGTTGTGAAGACTGACTGTGAACTCCAAACTGTTCACCATAACACTGTCATAACCGGCCGTGAAAAGCAACAAATGATGGGACATTATGCTGATTGGTTTTTATTTCTCTCTTGTTGCACTGGGTAATCACATTTATACTACTATCCCAGAATTCCTACTAAAAGAGCATCATTATTTACCATTGCTCAGCGAAACTGAGCGACTGGGAATTTCATGTGATGCCGAAAGATTTCCCAAAGCAGATTTAGCTTAGGATTCAACTGGACACTGAATTCACCACACTGACCAACAGAAAGCTGCTTGGTTCGAACCTGACTTCTGTGTCACAGACAACTGAGCTTTTTTGCTCATAATTTTGCTAATGTGATCGCACCTTTATAGTGAATCATTTCCAGTTCCTTAACGACTTATAATATTTTACTTAATAAATTTAGCATGCACATTTAGCATGCACATTTTAAGTTTGACAACGACTTACGATTCGGAGAGAAAGTAGAGAGCTACTCCAGTCCAAACTGATTCAAACATATCTCTTGAGACTGATTCACAAGACCTAAAGAAATAGCTCATAAGAATCACTAGTTTATGAATCAGACTCCACTGGTCAACTCTACGCCTGCTGTTGCACACAATCAGCAACAACAATCAAACAAACAAAAAAACTAAACCGCTAATTCAGCACCACAGAGCATTATAGCATGGTTTCTACATCATATAAATGGAGGAATGCAGATATTACATGGAGTTTTGTCATTGTTTACTGATGCACTTGAACCAATGAGGTTTGGTCTCACATAAGCAAGTACAATTGAGATTCTGTTTGCCTTATTTCAACATGCAATCAATGTTTATATGTGAATACAAGACTAAATTAAATCTGTTCATCACAATTCAAATGTACTACTAAAAATATCTCTACAAAAACTTTTAAAATTAAGAAAAACAATCTTTACAACTTTTACAAAATTAACAAAAAAAATAGACAAAAATGATGAGAGAATAGACTCATGAGAGAACACCTATAGAATGCAAGTTGTCTGTGCTATATTAACTGCATTTGCTCTCTCTAAATTCCCACACAGCTTTGTACACATAGATATAAACACAAGGTTGCAAATGCGCAGGTGTGCAGGCTGTTCTCAGTGGAGAGCGGCTTGAGTGCCTGCAGTAGGTGGGCAGAGTATTGCAGCAAAGCTGGTGTACTTCAGTGTCTGAGCTCAGAGTGTGAAGGTTACTGCTGGAGGAGCTTCTGTTTGAATAGACTCATAATGATGGGTGACTGAGAACACCAGCTGAAAGGTTATTCCATACTACACAAGCCTTTGGTAAACGCACTGGATAGCACAGAAGATCAGCGCTGCAGTCAGCGTTCAGTTTAAAAACCTGAGCTGACTGCCAGCATTACCTATGAATCAGTATGGAACTGCACCGCTGCCAAACACAAAACCAACCAAGTAGCCAATATGCAATACCACACAGACAATAACAACTCCCCCAGAGTCATGAGCAAACAGAGAATGTGAACTTCCTGTAGTTAAATGACACCAGCAGCTCAGAATCATGACACAGTTTTTACATTTAATACGCACAACACATGCACATTTTAGTATTAAATGTGAACCTCACCTTTTGAAGGCTTGTTGGATTTAGTTGGGTTTTATCAATAATTTTTATTGCCACCTGAGAAAGAAAAAAAAAAACATTGTTAGTTGAATTTTACACAATTTGAGGAAACCTGGCATCCTAAAATATTATTCAATTATATACACTACTGTTAAAAAGTTTGGGGTTGGTAAGATTTTATTTATTTGATAAAATAATAAATAGCTGTTTCTTAATTTAATATTTTTTTAAATGTAATTTATTCATGTGAAGGTAAAGCTGTATTTTCAGCATCATTACTCCAGTCTTCAGTGTCACATGATCCGTCAGAAAACATTTTAATATGATGATTCGCTGCTCTATTATCAAATATTTTTGGTGCTGCTCAGTTAATAATAATGGTTTGTATTATCATAAATGCTGAAAACAGTTGTGCTGCTTAATATTTGTATTCAAAACTATAATATTTGTTTTCAGGATTCTTTGATGAATAGATCATAAGAACATAATTTATTTAAAACAGTTATCTTTTGTAACATTATAAAATATCATTGCTGTCACTTTTGATCATTTGAATGCATTCCTGCACTGAAAAAAATAAATAAAAAATTATATATATCTTGCTGGCCCCAAACTTTGGAATGATTGTCCATGTTCAAAAAAACAACAACAACAATAATCTAACATGCATGTGTGTGTAAAAAAAAAAAAGAGAGAGATTTTTCCAAATTACATATATGTATCATTTTAAATTTACCGCACTGCTCAAAATGAGTTTTACAAAGTGCTGTAATTCAAAAAATTCCAAAAAGACACATGAAAGCAATAAAGCTACCGTGTCTGACTCTGGAAAACCCCCATGCCCCACTGTCGGTCAGGAAACACTCCTGACTCCTCACCTCGCTTCCTGTGAGGATATGGCGAGCCAGTTTGACCTTGGCAAAGTTGCCCTTCCCAATGGTTTTTAGAAGCCGGTAATTCCCGATAAGTGGGTGCACATCATCTAATCCCGAGCCAGAATTCCGGTTTCGTCCACTCGCCCTCACAGATCGAGAGGTCACCTCCCCTCGGCCATGGCCATTTGTTGTATGCTGTTAGGAAAACAAACAAACAAAAAAACATGCAAATTACAAACAGTAACAACAAAAATGCACATGGTGCATATTAGAAAAACCAGTCATTATTTACACAAGTATATTTAAACTTTCCAAATTGTAATTTCAGCCATGCTCATTTTATCCCAGATTTAGCCCTCCAGGAATTTACACAATTTCCGCCCAGTCATGTAAAGACCAGACCACTAGAAATCACTAATATTGACTATACCCATGCCTGCACCAGAGAGGTCCATTAGCACAGTCACATACATCCTACAACATATCTTTATTATTGTGCCATTGTCACAAATGATATTACATTATGAGTAATATGCATTTACATTCACCATTTCTTCAAAAATGACTGCCAAAAGTTAAGCAAAACAAGTCAGAAATCAAAAATGATACTTAGACATATATTGTGAATTTATTCTCTTTTTTTTTAATAAGTTCATTCCATTAATACTAACATTTCTCAAGGTCTCTTGTTGTAACCTTGTGAGGGGACCTTTGCGCAACACCAGGCTGCAAATAACACTGAGACTAACAGAGCTGTTGAATTGAGAGGTCGTGAGTGCAACAGGATGACGTTTAGTAAGTCGGTGAGTCTCATGTGGGACTAACACCTCTGTATGTAAGGCTATGCTGACACTGCGCTATACAATGCTCCCACTAAATCCTGCATATTGTCCCTGACGCCCCGACTTGACTGTTTTCCACAAAGCACTGCCGAATACATTTATAAATCCGCCAACAGCCTCAGGCTTGATACAAAATGCAATAAAATGCAAACAGCATTCTTGATTAAAGGTCACTTACGCTTGATGTTGCACGATGCTTCATTTTAGATTGCGATCCTCTCATTTTTGTGCTGGCAAGCTGAATGGCATTGAACCAAACGGCCCTGTCTTTTCTGTGACAAGAACTCATCAATACTCTCCCATCCACCAACACCGATACTGACGAGTTGCATCACTGCTGGAGTCTTTTTGACACCCAGTGCATGTGTGTGTGAGTGAGTGTGTGAGAGAGATTTTGGGGCGGGTGGGGCGGAGCAGATGGGTGACTGATACCTCATTTGACTTTTTTCATAGATGAGCAAGGACTGTGCATTAAAGTGTGTGGATTCTCGTAAGGCATTATAAATATCAATAACTAATAATGTAAATAAATAACCAATATAGAATAACTTCCATGCACTGAAACTTTTAACTAAATATGTAAAGAATTTCAATAAGCACACAATGTTCTCTTTTAATTCAGTATTAAAAATGAGCAACTCATACACATTTGGATTGAATGATAGAACGACAGATAGATAGCTATGCAGTGAACAAGTCAAAGACTGTAACCTAATGCCACATTATTCACAGGCACCTAAGGGGGACCTGCATGAGCGCGCGTGCTCATGTCACCTTCCCTCACTGCTGACGTATGAACAGTAACCTATAGGACAGACTGACGCCAATGCGCAATATCTGCATCCTATCGGCGCATTAAACATGCAAACCCACGCACGGTCACTCACCAGCGTGCAGGACTTTAACTAATCAAGCATATGTTGCACTCATACGCAGAAAAGCAGCCAAATTAGCGATGCCCTGGACCCCATGCGTCACTTCAGCCTGGTGCCCATCTGTCGAAAGACTGGCACAATACTCCTAATCCACTTAAAGCACCCGGTCAGCTCATAAAACACGATATGGGATGCGACACTGCACTTAATTCTGGATGAAGATCAGCTGAATGGTTTAAGACGGCAGCATCGTTTATTAATCGCTGTCTAGGTAGACAGCTCTCCAGGGTTTGATACACGGCCGTACATTGCGACGCGACAAGATCTAAATAACACACTCATAAGAGATAAATCAACACAGGATCGAGTCAGTTATAACTGATTATTAATCAAATACTTAATCATAAACAAGCCACTTACATGTTCAGCCTTGCGCTCGTTGACGGTGGGCAGCGGGGCTCTTGTTGTTGACATTGTGTTGATGGAGAGATGATTTCCCGGAATTACGATTCAAGCAGCAGTTTTTGCGGTGCAACGAAGGGGAAAATATATATCTGACAGATTGCACGCTTGGTCAAAAGCATTGGTTTACTTCTACAGCTGGTAAAACAAAACTTGTTAAAAGTTTGGGAGAAATAGTCCGGTCGCTCGCTGACGTTACTGCGTTTAATTACCGATTGCAATAGATGCCAAAATAGCGAATGAGACTGGCTAACTCGTGCACTGTTAAAAACATAATACTTTCAGGCCTGGCGTCGCTGTCTGCTTCATATTTCGGATGTCCAGCTCAAGTAAGAATAGAGAAAATTGCACTTCACGGGGCCTCCGAGGCGATCTCCCCCAAAGATAATCCGCGCATCGAACGATCCTTGGACTGTCCGGTACATTCAGAGGTCACGGCAGAGAGCGGGGGGTCACAGGCGTCGGGGCCGCGGGGAGGACGCGCTTCTTGACGGATCCATTCCACTCGAACAGCCGCGTCTGGTGCCTCTCGTTCAAAGCGAGATCCAAGATGTCTGCCCAACAGCGCAGGAGTTTCGAGCCGAGCCCCGAGAGAGACACAGGAAGTGAGGAAACAGACGGATCCCTGTGTTCATTGGAGAGCGCCGCATCCCTCAGGCAGCTGTGGGTGTTCATATGGAAAAAAGGGGAAAACTTCGTCATACCGTAACAACTGAGACACACCCTGTTCAATTGAGGTGCAGTTTTACCATATATGGTTTGTCCGTTATGTCAAGGAAGACAATGAGCTTTATTTAAATGTGCACCTTTGAGAAATGTCAGTAAAAATATTGTACACTGACTCACCTGAGAAACAAGCCTCCAGTTCTGTTGTACATGGAGCGGGTCGCCCCCCTGTGGAGATCTCAGGACACAAAATACTCTAGCCACAACCCAGAAGTACGTCTGAACAAAACAAGCAAACCTAGCGAACAATAGTTTCCCATATTAATATCAAGGAATAATTCCTCGTAATATCAGAATTGGCTTTTAATGCCACGTATGTTCTCTCTCTCTCTCTCTCTCTCTCTCTCACACACACACACACACACGCACACACATATACGCACGCACACACACACACACACACACACACACACACACACACACACACACACACACACACAGGATGGATTTATCTTGGTTACAGAAACTTCCAGTGCACATAAATAAAACGAAACTATAAGTAAAAAATAAAACAGAATATATAAATGCATAAAACAGATAAAAATGTATATACAGATATTATCTACAGATATGTGCAAGATGAAATGCAGTGTTCAGAAACTGGAAATTTGCATGTTACACATGACATATTGAGTCGTACTACTGTTGCACATGATATCATGACTATTGGTAAACTAATACTCTTAATTCAACTTAATAATGCAAAAAAAAAAAAAAAAAAAAAGTTATGCAAAATTAAATTGCCATCATATTTCTCAGTCTGGGTAATGTTCCACTCACTTGTCTCACTCTGACAAAAAAAATAAATAATAATAATTGCAGCACAAGTCTTTGCAGATTGACTCATGCTTGGCCTGTTCTTTCTTTGTTTTACTGGAATCTCTCATTTAATTATCCCCCCATCCCTTTCCTATGTAATACCAAAAGTCTATGGTCATCTTTATTGTAGGCTTCACTGTTTAAAAACATATTCCCTGGGTGCATTTGACATTATATTTAAATGCCAAAGTCATCATGATCATCAAAGACAGAGGGGCTCATACAATGGTGGACCTCAGAGTCAAAAAAGCCATATGCCAGTTGAATCATCAGTTAGATGTTCTGGTGTATATGTGCCATCTAGTGGCCATTTTAGGCTTGACGTTCAAACAAAAGTATTTTCCATTTTTTTTTTTTATAAACTGTACTACTACTTGACATATTCATGAAAAATACGTCCTACAAAACCCCACCTAGACAGTGTGACTGGGGACCAGCCTGTGCTTTTTTTTAAGCCAATCAGAAATGCTCTTTGCACATTATTTTGAAAGCAGGGTTTTGGTGAGAAGGCACGTGGTTGAAGCAACAGGAGTTTCTATATTAGCTGCCACCCCTGAAGTAAAGGGAGTGGTGATGCCAAAATGGACAGCTCTGTATCATAGTTATTCCTGTTTATTTCATGTATTCCATTACACAGACTAAAGTTACAACCTTATTAAGTTAAGAAAACAAAATCATCCATATAATGTACAGCAAAAACCTTTATTTTATGATTTCAAGAAAAAAAAAAAAATCAGATGTGCAGCATAAACAACCCCATGAATCAAAGTCAAGCTCACAATACAACAACATTGCTCAATACAGACAAGAAAGCTCAGAAGTTCTTATTACATCAGCAGCAAGTCAACGAAAGAGCTATATTAAAACCTTTCTCGTAAATCAAATATAAGGAGAGAGTGGGACAAAAAAAGACTGGGGCTAAACAGGAGGCCACTTCATCAAGAGGAACAGGAAGTAGCGAGGTTCCAAGATGGCAGCTGCTGTTTCACTTGTCGTTTCTTTAAATGGCATCTATATCAAGGTCGTCATCCTCTTCTGCTTTCTCAGGCTTAACGGTCTCCACCTTCAGCTCTCGGGCAGAAGAGGAGTACACAACCTAAAGACCAAATACAGTTCAAATGAGAAAGATGAAGAATCAGAATATCACACAGTCTCTCTAAAACACACTTTAATTCTTGCCCAGAGAAGACTAATGTAATTACACTAATTACAGTCCCAGGGCTCCTGCTGACAGTTAAAATATAAAGCTGTCTCTCTAATTAACAACTACATAACCCTGTGTGAGGCGTGTGTGAGGTCTATAGTTTGTCAATTTAAAAAAAAAAGGGGGTAATTATATTTTCTCCCCTGGTTCAATTGTTGATACAACATCTACACTGCACTGTTGAGAAAAGGCTAGAGAGGTTTGAGAAACTGCTAATCTTTCCTGAGATAAATCTCGCAGCTATAACTGGATAAAGGGCCTTATGAATAACTGGAGCTAATCCAACTGTAAAAAAATGAAAAAAAAAAAAAGTGTAATAAATTACCTCAACGTTTTCATCATCTTCCTCCTCCTCTGCCTCACTCCCCTCACTCTCCTCCTCTGCCTCCTTCAGCCATTTGACAAAGGGAGCTGCCTTGGCATGGATCTCCTTGGCCAGCTCCTTGGAAACATACTTCTTGGAAACTAAAACAAAACACATTGTATATTATTCAGGATTACAAGGTCATGACCCTGATGTTATAAAATGCTCTTAATCCAAATGATGAGCAGGTTGTACCTTCTCCGCCCACATGAGGATGACATCCTCCTCCAGCAGGTCGGCATCGTAGAGGGCTTTGAGAATGATGGGCACTCGCGGCAGCAGCTGACTCTGATGAAGCTTCACCAGACACTCAAAGCCTCCCAGAAGATACTTCTGAGCTTTCTTATCATTGTGGCAGAACTACAGGAAAAGGAGGATTTTGCACTTTCAGTAGTGATCACATGGTAAAAATATGTACATTTATGATTCACTTTATTTGTTATCTTTTCGCAGAACCAGAATATAACATAAAAATCTCCAAAACCACATTTAACCAAACCGGGGGGAAAGTGGTAGATATCAAAGCTGCTCATTTATAGTCTAGACTATATTAAGCATGGCCTAACACTAGACTCATAGCATGTCAGCAGGTCTCGGTGTCCTGCTATAAATACTCGTCTATCGCTAGGCCCAGATGGAAACTTTCATTTGTATTCTCGATACTGATTTAGGGGAAAAAAATCAGCCAAATTCTTGTGTGTAAAACATTAAATGGAGCTGAAAATACTATACCTGACTCAAGGCACAATCAAATTAGCAAAAAAATTACTTATTAGCTTAAGTGAAAGGGGTTTTCCAATTCTGTGGAAATCAGCAGAATGTCTCACAAGAGGTCTGTACATGCAGATCCTGTGTGGCCCAGTCGATTACATTTAAAACTAAAACTGGTGATTTTTTTAAAAAAACAAAAACCCATACCCGCAGAAAGTGGCGTTTGAATTTCTTGATCTGGTCTCTGATGTTCTCGTCAAAAAGCAGTTCGCTCAAGATCAGTGGCCCCATGGCTCTCACATCCAGCCTTTCTGCTTCAGCCAGAATCTCCTTATCAGCAGAGTCTATTGCTCCACTCTCTTTCTTTTGCTGATCAGAAGAGAGAGAGAGATGCTCGTCAGCTGTCTGAATTCTGGTATCCTTGGTCATTTAAAACTATATTTTAATTTAAATCTAATACACTGGTACAAAGGTTAACTACCATTCAAAATTGGGGGGTCAGTAATATATATATATATTATATATTTATATTATATATATTTTTTTTTTTTTTTAGAGAGAAGCAATATTTTTTATTATAATATATATATATATATATATATATATATATATGTTTTTAATTTTTTTAAAGACTAAAACGAATCAAAGGACACAGTAAAAAACAATTTTACAAAAAGTTTTAAGTCAAATAAATGCTATCTTTTTTAAACTTTCTATTGATCAAAATATAGGTGGGAAACAGTACCAGTTTCAGCTGTTTTCAATATTTCTTGAGCAGCAAATCATCATATTAGAATGATTTCTGAATGATCATGGGATACTGAAGACTGGAGTAATGACTGCTGAAAATTCAACTTGCATCACAAGAATAAACTACATTAAGAGTGACTTTACATTTGAATAATATTTCACATCGTTACTGTTTTCACTATATTTTTGATCAAAGAAATGCAGCCTTGGTGAGTATAGAAACTTCTTTGACCAACCCCAAACTTGTGTAACTTCACCAGATACAAGGATGTAATTAGAAAATGTTTTTACATAACAAACACACAGTGACGCTATTTACTTTGACAAAGTTGTAGAAGATGTTGACCCTCTCCTCCAGGTCCTCGCTGAGGGTCAGGTTCTTAGCATGGTCACTGATCTCCTCCATACGCCGACGCTGGGCCTCCTCTGTGGTTTCCTCTGCCCAGTCATCATCATCTTCCTCACCATCCTACACATCAACTTACACTTTAATGTACTGGTTACAAACGACATGAATAATATATATGTATAGCTGTTCACGGGTATCTCTTACAACAACATCTGGTGCATCTATGTCATTATGATTCCCAGCTTCACCACTTCCAGAGCCATTCTCCTTATCCTTCTTTCTGTTTTTCTTCTCTTTCTCCTTCTTCTCTTTCACACAACTGCTATCACTCTCTGCATTTCAAATCGGTTCACAATTAATGGGGTTTATAAAGCTTATATGCAATACTGACACCAGCAATGTAAAAGCAAGCAATACTAAACCCATTTCTAACAAACACGTGGCATAAACACTAAATATAGTGAATAAAATGAGTAGATGCATTTGAACCGCCCACAACGTACAACTCACCAGGTGGGTTTTTCAGGATGAATGTGCACAGTTTGTGCCGAGTGTCCAGCATTCCCCGATTACCACAAGCCTTGCAAGAGCTTCCGATGGTCTGCTTCTTTGCGTTAACATGCTGAGAGACAAAGAAACTAACTGAACAACAGATACTATGAGGTACATTTCTGAAAAAAAAAAAAAAAAATAAAAACGCTTCTGATTTGCTGTTATACAGATGTTTTGACTTCCACTTTTAAAAAAACACTGAGGATTAATTTGCATTTTAAATATCAGCTAAAAATGTGGAACTATGACAAACTTGCTATTACAAGAAACTGCAATGGTTTATTCAAAATGGAAAAGTGTTCACTTGTATTATTAGATAAATCAGAAGTATTTTTTCCATCAAAGTTTCTTCACAAAAATACATAAACATAGCTTTAACGCACATAAATGTAAATTAATCTATAATCTCCAAGCTAAATGCACCAGGATCAATTTAATAATTTTTTACCACTCCAATATATAGCAGACATTTACAGACTCTAAAACCATTGCTAGTATTGTTAAAATAAAATGATTAAACAATATTCTTTGTGAAATGAAAACAGACAAACACTAGATTGTTTTAGTGCTTTGGCACTGAACGACAAAATGTGTTTAAGTTGTAAAACTACTAAAACTAAGATAATAACTTTTAAAACTTAAATTAACATGAAACTGAAAATATAAAAATGAAAGCTAGTGTACTAAACATCACACGCCAGCTTGTACTTGCACTAAAAAAAAAAGCCCTCAGAATGTTCTCTAAACATTATCTGACCGACAGCAAAACACAGAGTAAATAGAAGCGTTAATTTTTAACTACAGGTTCACTCAGCAAGCAACCCCGATGGTCAGCTTACCAGGTCAGTTTCAGGGTTGTCACACTCGGAGCACAGCACAAACTTGCGGATGAATCCGTCCAGCATGTCCTGCAGTTTGTTGGCTTCATGGGATCCGTTTACGATGTAGCGGTCATTCTTAGCATCAAACTGAGTCTGCGCCCCCAACTCACAGCCAAAAAACTTAGTTGGATCTGAGGAAACAGAAAAGAGAAGAATACATACATCATTGTCCTTTAATAAAACACTACTGGAAGAATAACGGCTGTGACATGACTAAACTTACAGGTTGGAGGCCTATTCAGTGCCTTTGCAACATCAACCATGTTGACAATGACCGTCTTGATTCCATTACCTTTGCCTTCCACCTGCAATTAAGAGTGCAATTCTTTTAATCTTCTCTAGTATCAGATTGTTACTACACAAAGCAATACGTGAATATTACCAATGCATATAGAAATAGATACAATTTTTTAAAAACTCATTTAGATCAAAAGAAGTCTCCTGGGTACCTTGGCAATCAAACGGGGCATCTTGTAGCGGTAGAACTGGTCTGACACACTGCGGTTGACGTTGACAGACATTTTGAGTGATCTGAGCTATCACTATCAGCAAGATAAAAAGATCCTGAATGGGATTTTTTTGGTATCTTCTGTCTGGAGAAGAGGGGATGACATAAACAACTGCAAGTGTGCTCGGTCTCTGACATGAAAAAGATCTTGCCACAGCGGCTGCAAACTCCTCGCTCGTGGACTAGGTTTCCCCCGCTCGCGTTCCAACAGCTGCGCAACAGCTCTGAAAAGCAACATGACATACAGTACATTATTACACCCATTCCATTCAATCTGAACAATTTATTAGGTTCATACTTAACAAATTGGATTCTTTCTGAACTATTTTTGATGGCAGAGAACTAACTGGCCAATTTATATCTAAGGCCAAATCACAGCGGTAAAGATATTTAATAATAATGCAAGCCATTCGGGACTTGTATCAAGGCTTTTACTATGCAACAATAGAGGACCAAGAAAAAAATATGGCTCCATTAATGTTTTTGTCTCATCATACTGAATAATAAATTAAATGAAACACACAAATGACAGCCTATATTATTGATTTAAAACAGCGAAATTTGAAAGAAAGAAAAAAAAAATCATAACAGTTGTCAAATATTAAATGTTTGGCTAATTACGTCTTTTATTTGATTGGCCATTTCAGTAATTTTGACATTGACGAGCACTGTTATGCTACTGACGCAGACCAGCCAAAAAGTTGAACTTTGTCACCTATCAACAAACAAGGCAGTGCATAATGGAGTGCAGCATCAAGAATATTAAATTTTGACTTGCATGGTGAGTTTGTTTTTTTCATACTATGGAGCTATGAGTTACGTGACAGAACACGCTTTCAAAAACCAAACACGTGTAGGATTACGATCACGTAGTTACGTCACTAAGCGCGTGCCCAACGGTTAGTCGAACTGAAAGTAAATCAATCAAGTTGTTTACAGAAACCGTTAAGAGAACTAGAAATGTCCAGAAACCACGTCGGCGTGTTTAATTATTCGTTTAGAAATTATATCGATGTCGCTAACGTTACAGCGCAATATCGAGTCACCCGAGGGATATATCGAGGCACCCAAGGTCGATAAACATACGGGTAATTACCCGCTCGAGCACAACCCACTCCGCTTTTTTTATATTTAAATAAACACGTCAACCAGCCCTTACGTTACCGGAAACTATTATAACACAGCCCGAGTAGACGTGTATTTGTTTTAACAAACCTCAGGCTCGTAAAGTGCGATGGTCGCGGTGGTGCAGAGTGCGTCACGGTTAGCGCGCGGCGCCATTTTGTTCCCCTCCGTCAAGCTAGTTCACACCCATTAGCTAGCTATAAAAACCTCCAGAGCACTCGTTTCCAAGACTCGGGTAACCACAACGCACTCACAAATGCGTATTAGATATTGGCAAATCGGTTTATGCAAACGACCGCTCGGATACTCACCGTTTTCGTAAAATAAAGACATAAACACAACGCTAGTCGTCCACCGACGCAGTGAAGGGTTGACAGCGGAGAGCCTGGAGATGTCGGGTCGCGATCCAAACACTGTAACACGACACACCGGTGAAGACAGATTAGACCCGGGGAGTGCTGAGCGATGCAGCCGATCGATCAGTCGAGGGATGTCAGATCTCCGGGGAGGAGCTGGAGTAGAAGAAGAGGGTTAACGTTAGATTGGTCAAATGAAACTTGGCAACACACTTATTAAGATAAGCAGCTCTCCGACTCGCTATGATAAGAAAACAAACTGTTTTTATTCAAACGACTGCTTTGGCATTTGCTAGACTCAGACACTGCAGATATGTCTGAGACGTGTTAATTAATCAGCAAGTGATGTTTTAATATCGGTTCAGATCACGTCTTACCTTCCCAGAACGCAATGGCAGAATGAGCTGTCGGCGCTGCTGGTGGTGGGCGTGTACTTCGCGTGGAAGACACATCGCCCCGCCCACCGCGCTCATTCATTGGCTACCATTACTCCTGGTTTCAATTTCATAACGGTGACTGGCTCCTTTTAACGTCAATCATCACTGTACCACATAATCACTGTTTCGGTTTATGTTCTTCTGGTGCAACGCATGCTGCGCAATGGAGAGTTATAGGTTATGTAAGTTAGCCTAGTTTAGGCTTTTTGCATCAAAGAAAATGCAATGTCCTCTAAAAGAGAATTTTGAATAAAGGTAGTACAGGGAGTTAAGCTCGTAACACCTAGGCTACTGTGACCTAAATAGTAATTAAAATATAAATTTTGAATTTCTGTTTTGACGTAGAATGTTGTCTGAATATGATGTCACCACCTGCAAATCATATTCACAAAAGATGAAAAAGCACCCTTAAAATATTACATACTGTATGATTGTTGTGCTATAGGTATGCTAGTTTAGACATATTTTTCATTGTTAGTTCATGTTATATTATGTAGTTAACTAATGTTAACAAATTAAAACTTATAGTAAAGTGTTACCAATATGTCTTTAGAACACTTTCTGAGCCTTTTTGACTCCTCAGCCCCCCAAACCCATTTCCCTTCCCTTTATACAAGAAGACAGTAATATAAGGCCATGCTAGTTTTAGCATTTTAATTAAGATTTTGTTAACAAAACAAAACATTTATAATTTTAAGATCTATTGGAACCTTGCTGAGACCCCCTAGTGGGACCCGGTTGAAAGGGTTTGTTGCTACATGGGTAAGTGACAGAATTTGATGTTTTGGGTGAGCTATATGTGGAAATGTGGATATTTCATGGTGTATAATGCCAAATTGTTAATCCTGTTTATATATAAAACAATAGTCATAACTCTTAAATTTTGAGAGTATGGTAACCCTGTATCAAGGTACTGTGCTTATAGCTATAAAATGAAAATGAAATCAATAAAAAGAAATCAATCGAACAAAATATATTTTATATTTGAGCAACATACAGAATATCTGGAAGAGTTGTATTTGTTTCTCTTTTTTTCTTTGATCTGTTTTTCAAATGTTTGCTGCATTGGGGGCTGCCCTAAAAAGAAGAAAAATAAAGACTGACATCTTAATTTAACCTAAATCTGTAATAAAATGTGTATGTGCTATATAAATATAAACACACAAATCCCTCTCTTTTGTATAAGTTTTGGTTCTGGCTTTGCTATTTGTTTTATATGTTTTGCTATTATTAAACATTTATGTGCTTACATTAATTGAGATTACAGTTAACTATAGACTACAATGAACACTTGTATTATTTTAAAAAATTACACAAACTTGTAAATCAAATCTTGATAATGTAACATTAAAGAAAACGATGAAAGCTCTTCATATTTTGCATGTCTCTCTTATTTAACACACCTGATCATCGGCTCATTAGGAGAGAGCTCATTGAGCTGAACTGAGTTTGTAAGATAAGAGAGAGACATACAAAATGTGGGTCCCAATGATATAAACTTTCTCTTATACATATTTACCCTAAAATGTTGATGATTCAGGTTTGTAAGTCACATGCAAGTGACTAATGTTAATGTAGACTTTAAAAGTACTCACGTATCACTGCTTTATACTGTTTCTACTGCAATTATAAGCATTTATTATTAACTAGTGATTGTCTGTCATGTTTATCTTTAGCATTTTTGAATTTCCTGTATGGGATATGGTATTTGGTAACTGATTGTACTATATTCTTCACAGATTACATTTTCATGTTGACCTATTTTGTGTCTTTTATAGTAGTAATAATAATAACAATAATAATAAGCTCCCATTCTCCCGCGACCTTACAGTGGATAAGCAGAGGATAAGGTATAGAGAATGGATGGATGGAAGATAATAATTGTGATTGATCAAAATAGAGAATAATTTCTGATTTACCATACATGTTGCATTTTTCATTTAATATGGAACCCTGCTCAAACTTTCTTCTCAAACTTGCTGCAGCTACTTCAAATTAACCACAATCATATCCTGTGCATATAAGAGAAGAACAAAAACATCATGGTTTTTCCATTTATCGCACCTGTACAAAACCGGACGTTTTCATAGATCTAAACAGACTGCAGAATCTAAAAGCCATTATTATAAAAGATGAGTCCAAAACTCTGGTGAAAGACATGCAAACCAAATATGAGTGGTATCCTCTGGTGAAAGACATGCAAGCCTCCAATGGTAAGTCAATATTTTATTTTAAGAAAGGTGTTATTTTGGTAACACTTTACAATATTAGTTTATGTTAATGCATTAACTAACAACGAGCAATACATTTTTCACAGTATTTTTTCATCTTTGTTAGTTAATAACAATACAACTGTTTTTTGTTAGGTCTTGTTAGTGCAGTTCCATGAAAAAACAGATACAATTTTTGATTTGTTAAAACTGATATTGACTAAATTTAATAAATACTAATGAAATATTTTTTTCATTGTTAATGATATCTAATGCAGATAACTAATGTTAACACAGAGAACCTTACTGGATAGTGGTACCATTATGTAAATTGAGTAACTGAGTAAAAAAAAAGGTAATTTTGAGTTCAATTCATGCACAGAAATTCATATGCATTCAGCAGGAGAACAGGAAAGCACAGTCGACTCTGCGATGCCATCTGGATCAGGTATCGAAGTGAGTGGCGAGACAGGGCTTAATATTCTCAGAACAATTCTGAGTAAACAATCAAACCTTGAGGACGCAGACATTGCAGCTGCAATGCCGAAAATCAGCTTCTCTCAAGAATGGCACCAAAGTACTTTCAAGAAATAGATCAGTTTGTGGAGAACCACTTACCCTCGCTGCCACCAGAGGGATCTCAAGTAAAGCAGATGCAGGACTTTCTAAAGAGCGCACAGAGTATTATATGCAATGAGGTGCGCAGATTAACACCTTTACTGAAAAATGCTGGACTGCTAGTTCATCTGAAGGACAGTTACAGCCGTCACCTCTTTACCAACCTGGACCTGCTACTAAACAGAGATCTGTCTGTAAAACAGATCTTCTGCCTTATTATGTGGGAAAAAGATGTTTTCTTCAGGTATGTACTGCAAATTTGTTGTAAATGTAATAAGCACATACAGCAAACAAGTTAATTTTAAAGTGTTGAAATGAACACTGCTTATTAAAACTATAGGTCCTGAAGACTTAAATATATATTCTAGAAGTCATTTTAAATTCTAATAATATTTAATAGAAGTCATTTTAAATTCTAATAATATTTCTTAATGTTGCTGTTTGTATTTTTGATCAAATAAATGCATTTTTTTATGAGCATAAGAGACTCTTTTAAAAATAACATTTAAAAATCCTACTTCCCTCCAACCTCAAAATTTTGAACAGCAGTGTAAATGTGCTCATTTGTGTTTCAGTCCAGACTCAAAACTGAGTGTGTACGACCCTTCGCTGCTGACAGGAAGGTTTGAGAGAGCAAAGCAGAAACTGCTTCAAGTACTTCAGGTAGGACTTTATGGTATCCACCTTGTTTTTTAACAGCATGGCCACTTAAATGTGCGAGGCTTCCGCTGTCATCCACTTCTAGTTATTTTAGCTGTACAAAATCAGTCTGTTCTGGTGCTTGATATTGCAAACTGCTATTTGTTATGGTGTAATTTAAATGTATTATCGTAATAATAAATACACTGGTTTGTAGTGCAAATAGTTTTACAATTTCTGCACTTTACACTTAAAAAAATGCTGGGTCAAAACAACCCAGTGCTGGGTGAAATATGGACAAGCCCAGCAATTTGGTTGTTTTGACCCAGCAGTTTGGTTAAATGTTTAACCCAACCTTCTGGGTAGTAACCCAACCGCTGGGTCAAAACAATCCAGTTGCTGGGTTTGTCCAATTTTACCCAGCACTGGGTTGCATTTAACCCAGCATTTTTTAGAGTATATACAATAGCAATTAATGAAACGGAAGTCTTGTACATTCACAGAAAAGATTGCGTTGCAAAAAAAAGGTGGGTATGACTTTCTGTTATTTGAATTCTTTGACTCTCATTACTGACTAATGCATGAAAGGACCCAAAACATGCACATGAGGTGTAACACACTTGTATCTCTGCCCAACTTAAACTGCCAAAGGATGACATCTCCAAGACTCTACAGAACATCCTACACTATGATGAGAAACATGGACATAATGAGGACTCAATGGATGAAGAAACTTTCATCAGAGTTCACTTAGATGTCACTCAGGTAGCTCTTAGAGAGAGAGAGAGAGAGAGAGAGAGAGAGAGAGACAGAAAGTGAAGAAAGACTTCAAGGTTTTATTTTTAATGCTCACTTATTTCATGTTTTTGCCTTCACAGTGCCTGAACTATGCTATTTTTGATGCTAAAAAAGTTGGTCTGACTTTGATGCATGCAGTACAAATACTCTGTAGTGGAGAGCTGCATGGTTTTGTTCAGAAGTAGGATTCTCCTCATATTATTATCTAGTATCCTTATATTCATTTAAGTGTATGGTTGCTGGAGAGGGAAGGTTTGTAATCCTGTACTTAATATAAATATGTTTTCTTAGGTATGTGGATGCTAAGAACAAACGTCTATAAAAAACAAACGTTTACAGAGACAAACTCTGTGTATCTGTTTCGGATAATCAACACCTGCATGCAACTCAGGTATTTATTAATGATGATTAAGTAATGAACTAATACATGGCTGTTACAGAAACTGTATCAGTGTATAATTAAATCTGGACTAATTGAAGAATAAGACATATTTGTCACCCTTGATTTATTCAAGTGGCAGTATAATTGTGGAGATATTAAGATGACTAATATTTGGCTGTCATATTTGACTAAAACAGTGGTTGCCTTTTTTCCAGGGCACCCTTATTTTAACAGTCAACCTTTTTGAATCAATGAATCAGTGACATTAACAATGATGGCAGAAGATTTTTAAATGAAAAAATAACGTTGGTTGAGTGAGTTTAACGAAATTTCAACCAAGGGGGGCCTTTAATTGGTCCGTGCCCAGGGCACCGCTGTGTCATAATCCGTCCCTGACTTACCGTCTGGAATTTCATCATGGTTTGCTGCAACTGTTTCTATTTATAACCCTCAAACTGGAACGAGCTCAGCGACTCCTAGTGGTGTCACGACCCGGGGTTGGGAACCACTGGGGAAAATCCTTGTGTAGAATAAAACAGCTTTTCTAGGTCACTGTTATAACTAGAGTCACTATACGGTGAGTGTATTATTTTAAAAATATTTGTGCTAAGTTGTCCTTTTCCTATCTGGAATGAAAATATTTTACCTGTAGATGTTGTGCTACACAAATCAGTCCAAATACAAACAGCAGAGATGTCTCCTCAATAACTAAGCTTCATAATAAATCTAAATTTTTTTATGGTAAGTGGTTGCAGTCAATTTATTTTATCTATATTTAAATAAATTTAGCTGATTAACTTTCAGCAAAAAAAAAATTATTTAAATGTAGCTAAAATAAATTGATTGCAACCACTTACCATAAATTTTTTTTGTAAATTCAATTAATCATTTTTTTCAGTGATGTGTTCAGAGGACAAGACCACAGTTGTGCAAGTGAAATTAAGTATTTGAGTCCACAGAATTGTGAAATCAATACAATCTTACTAGGATTATTTTAGCTGCATCCATTCATATCAGACTGTCTCTCTGGGCTACTGATCTAAACAACAAGAATACTGTAACCTTTCCTAACACATTTAATATCAAACTTACAGTCCTGTTTCTCTTTGAATGTTCATTTGTAGGCCAATTTAGAAGGTTATTTTGAGAAAAGAGATGGGCATATTGATATCCTGATGGAGGCAATCCAAAGGCAGTGTGCATCTCTGCCTGAGACTGCTTCAGAGATCAAAACGGTTTGCGCAGAGTATGACCTTAAAACCAATCATAAAGATTCTAGATTCATATCTCACCCTCGGCCTCTCTTACAATCTCTAGGTCATTGTGAAAATAGCTTACGACAGTGTTTCCAAAGTGTACCTGGAATGCTTGATGAAGACAAATGTCAGAAAGCTAGAGATGCTTTGGGGAAATGCTGAGGAAAAGATAAAAGAGGATGTTCAACATTTTCACCAAATATTCTCTGACCTGGTGAAAAATTAACTCTATTTCTCAGCATAATCCTAGTTTTAATCCTTAACTTTTGACTAAGAGAACAGTGTGTTTTTTCATTCATTACACAAATAAAAAGCTCATGGTTTGAGTAAAGTGATTTCTACCTGCAGAATGGCATTGCTGCCCAGGAGAGCTCCTTCAGAGAATGAGTGTTTTGCTTTACAGTCATGTAAAAACGAAGGACGTTACCAATGCTTTGTTCAAAGACTTCCCTCAGGAGAGGTAAACCCAGATCAACAATTAACGCTTCACTACAAATGCAAACATGAATTCACATTTGATTAAATGTAGCTGTTTTCATTGTGTGAGTATTCAGACAGAGAATGAGTGATTTTGTTTTCATCAGATGAAAGTGAAGTCTTCTTCTGATTGTTTTGCAGTGAGCAGTATGTACCTGGTCTGCTGCGCTGGAAGGGTGTGTTATCAGAGCAACAGGTGAAGGAAGTGCTGGATGAGATTCGGGAACCCTGCCAAAATCCAGATCCTACACATGTCACCTGTTTTCTTCTGAAGGGACTTTTTTGTTGTAAATAGCTTGAGGTCAGAGGTCAGTAAAAGTAAGCTATGGAGAATGTTCTCTGAACATTGTGCTATTTATATTTTCAAGCATTCAGATCTGATGTTAATTTTTAAAATATGTCCTAAATCTTTTTTGTTCACACCTGTCTAAAACAAACTGTTGGTGTTCCGAACAAAGTGAAAATACAGGTGAATTGGAAACAATTACTCTGTAAAGACTGACATTTGAAATAATAGTTAGAACAATTTTTTTTTTAAATGGGACAGTTTATTAAAAATGTATATGCCAACTTACATAAAATGCATTTAAATATTAGTTGTCACTCTGTATCTTCCAATAGTATGTCTTAGTAAAATGATATTTAAATGCTTAGTTTTATTATCAAAGCTCTGTAGTTATTTATTGTTGGGCAAAACATATAATGCAATGCAATGCAATAATTGTTGAGAAATGAACAAATAAATATTTCTAGAAAGCCTTATGTGTAATATTCAATATGCATTTTAACATGATTTTTCAAAAAAAAAAAAAGGATAATCAATTAAACCTAAGCTGCTTCCATCCAGTAAGTGTTCATCTTAAATATTAATAACAATATAAAAGTCATTCTTACATTTACTTTAAAAAATTACGTGCACCATGACCTGAAGGTGGACGTTTTTACGATTATATTTAAAGGCCTTTTACTTCCTAAAAAAAGGTGTGGCATTGTGTACAACAGGCTTTTAAGCAAGGTTTTGATTATATTCATTTAGAAGCCTTTGAAATTTGTGTATCAAATATGATACAGTAGGCTTTAGGGTTTAAGCAGCTTTAAAGCACTGAAAGGAAATCAGCATGGTTGTCGGCATGCCATCATTTTATGGTGATAGGGAATAGATGAGTTCTGTCTTACCACATTACTGCTACATGATCTGCCAAGTTTGTGTGTTGGTTCAATATAAGCGCAGGGCACTGCCCTGGCACTTCTAAGGGGGCTGTTTTTTCAGTTTCATTTTCCCTTTCCCTGTTATAAGATGTAACTTCTTGTCAATGTACTTGGCCTTATGTACAATATGATGATTTTAGTTTGTAACACAGTGTAGTGAATATTTGGCACACTCAAAGGCTAGGTTTCACTTTCATTTTCACTTACACAATGTCACATGTCATAGCTTTCAAAAAGCCTTTATGATCCAAAGCCATGGATTCAGTGAGGTATGAGGAAAGTACCAAGCAACCAACATAAGCTGCAACCCCATTGGCTGGAATGTTCATTTATGAGGGAAACTCCCATAAATGCACCTGCTGTGAGCACTGCAATCTCACCATTTACTCTCATGTATTCTGCGGGACAAGCAAGCTTTTTATTTGTGTGAAGTTCAAACAAACAAAAATGCTAAGCGTGTTGAGGCGGAAAAAAAAGAATGGGAATGAAGAGACCCCTTTAATGAAAAACATAGAGCAGACAGATGGTAAGACAGTCTCTTGTTATTTTTCTATAATAGGCATTGATCTCACACATTTATGAAAGTAAGCATCTTAGCACTTGGAAAAGCAGACATCTTTCCATCTGTATACAATGCAAGCATGTTGTTTTAAAGTTTGCATGCAGCAAAAAAAGTCCCCAAATAATTTTACTTATCAAAAAAAAATGGAGCAAATAATATGCAGCAAAAAAGTCTCTTTGTAAGTCTCCTAAACTATCAGAGAATTTTACTTTTTATGACAAAAGATGGTTAGTTCAATTTGTAAAAAATTCCCAAAACATGATATTTATGAAAGAATAATTAATGGTTTTGAAATATGTTCGAGATGAAACAACTAACAAAAATAAAAACAAAAATTAAAATTTAAATGGTTTGATGGATTTTTTATTTGATGGTTACACTACATGACATCGAATTTACACTTTACTTGAAAATGTTTTCAAAACATGTAACTAAAATAAATGCAAAAAATACATTTGAAAGAACTTAGCATTACAATTTCAATTCCTTTTTAACAGGGGAACAGACATCTGAATACAGTTCACAGCAGTCCGGAGTTCCTGATCTCATCGCTCTAGATGTTGAAGCGAGTAACAAGAGAGTGCTTAATATTCTCAGAATGATTCTGAGTGACCAATCAACCCCTGAGGACTTTGACACTGCAGCTGAGGTGCTGAAAACATGGAGCAAACTGAACAACAGCTTCTCTCAAGACTGGCTTTGTGAGTACCTTCAGGAAATAGATCAGTTTGTTGAGAAAAACTTTCCCTCGCTGCCAGCAGAGGGACCACAAGGATCTCAGTTAGAGCAGATGCAAGAATTTCTAAACAGTGCACAGAGTGTTATATATGATGAGGTGTGTCGATTAACACCTTTACTGAAAGATGCTGGACTGCTAGTTCATCTGATGGACAGTTACAGCCATCACCTCTTTACCAACCTGGACCTGCTCCTAAACAGAGATCTTTCAGCGAATGAAATTTTCTGCCTTCTAATGTGGGGAAAAAATGTTTTCTTCAGGTATGACGTTGATTCTTGTTTACTTTTCTTCATTTGTGTGTAATAAACAAATGAACCATGATCTGTTGACAAATATATATATACTGTATATACTAATTTGTTTCAGTCCAGACTCACAGCATTTCTTCAGAGTGTACGACCCTCTGCTGTTGACAGGTTGGTTTGAGAGAGCAACAAGGAAGCTGCTGCCAAAACTGGAGGTCTTGATATGCTCCATCTTTGTTAAAAATATTATCAGTGTAATAGGCTAAAAAGAAGCACCCAAAATCAAAAAAGGAAGAACATAAAACATGTGTCTCTGTCCCACTTTAACTGCCACAGGATGACATCTCCACGACTCTACAGAACATCCGACACTATGATGAGGAACATGGACATAATGAGGACTCAATGGATGAAGAAACTTTCATCAGAGTTCACTTAGATGTCACCCAGGTAAAGAAAACACTATGCAATGCTTATTTTTTTCTCAGTGAGATATAGTGTGATTTTAAATGGTTTTTAAATATGATGTATTGCACACTTATTGTATGTTATTTCTTTCAGTGTCTGAATGCTGTTATTAACAATTCTAAAGAATTTAGTAACACCCTGATGTGTACAGCACAGACGCTCTGCCTTAAAGAGCTTCATCATTTTGTTCAGGAGTAAGTGTCTAAAATGTCTTCACATCATCCAACTATTTGTTGAAATACATATTTGTGGATTTTTTTTCTTCATAAAAATGATATGAACATTAATATGAACTTTTACTTCAATTCCTATGTGTTTTTCTAGGTATGCACATGCACAGAAAAAATGTCTGGGAAAACAGAAACCCCTGAACTCAAAATATGTGCATCTGTTTCGGCTCATCAGCACCAGTAGGCAACTCAGGTAACTTCTATTTTTTATGGTTGATATATATATATACATTTATAAATGACTCAAAACCTGCCAGTGTATACTTAACTGGCATTTCCCTATGGATAATGTTCAGATTCATCCTGCTTAAGGTTCATAGTTCTGCCATAAAAACAGTTTTATGCATATATTTATTTTGCTGTAGATTTTTTGCTGATCGACTCAACAATCCGGATATTAACAACAGTAACGACCTCTCAAACATCATCTGCATGTTAGAGGAGCTGGAAGATCACGTTCTGTCAATTGTACAGAAGATGATGAAACACTTAGCGCAGGTAACATCATTTCATCATCAACAGAAGGAAAGTTGAGGGATTTCCCAAATTCCTAAAAAGGGAACGTCCCAGACATTAATAGAGATTCAGTCAGGTTTTTCCAACAATGAAGTGAAAACACTTTATAATAAGGTTCAGTTTGTTTACTTAGTTAATGCATTAGGTATTATGAACTAACAATGAACAATACTTTTGAAACCTAGAGTATATTTATTGTTCATGATAAATAAGCGCATTAACTAATAAAAGCCACTATGACATAAACAATATAAACATGTTGTTTTTATGCACTCTAGAGGGCAGGATTTTGTAGTTATGTTCAGTTTTGCAATAGACTGAATTTAGGAAAAACTTGAAGTTTAATAGTTTCTTTGTAAATGTTTATTTCTAGGGCTATTTGAGAAAATATTTCAAAAAAGAAGGTGAGCAAATTCAAATGCTGACAGAGGGCATTCAAAAGCGGTGTGCATCTCTGCCTCAGGCTCATGTGGGAAAAGAGATTCAGGAGGTTGGTTCTATGCTCAAATTACCAGTCAAAATCAATTCTTCAAGAACAGAATTTTAACTTTACATCATCTTTTACACTTATTCTCTGCTGCTCTACCCCACAGATCTTTGTAAATGTAGCCTATGACTGCATTTCACACGTATATCTGGATTGCCTGATGAAGAGCAAGTTCAAGCGGCTAGAGAAGAGATGGGGAAATGTCGGAGAAAGGATGAGAGAGGATGCTCTCAGTTTTCACAACACATTTACTGAACTGGTGAAAAATAACTCTATAATATTCAATTAAATTACACTCATAAACTTAAAGGTTAAGGGGATTTTCAAATTGATGCCATAGAAGAAACATTTTTGGCTCCCCAAAGAACCTTTCAATGAACCGTTTTCAAAAGAACCATTTTTTTCCTTAAGTGTGTAGACATTTTTAAAGATCTAAATAATCTTTTTACACTATAAAGAAGCTTGAAAGGTTCCAAGGATGTTAAAGGTTTGTCATAGAACCACAGATGCCAGTAAAGAACCTTTTTTTTTTAAACTGAACTGCATTTTGGTCTCCTGTTCAAGTCAGTGAAAGGTTCCCATTGATAACTGTTACATGGATGAAAACAACATACAGTAGGTTGAGGGAACTGATTTCTGCTATTGCTTTTTAAAGCAAGTGATGCAATGCAAACTAAAATGTCCATAAAATGTTCTCAGAATTAATTAAAAAGAACTTTGTCAGTGACAATGAGTTCCCAAGAGTACTACTCATTTAACATTAGCCCCAGCATCAATGCAATGCAGTATTTTCATAGACAATGTATCTGTTTTACAGAATGGCAGTGATGACCAGAGGTACCATCTCCTTCAGAGAATGAGTGAAGTTTTGCTCTGCAGTGATGTAGATGCACTGAAGATTACCTGTTGTGATTTGTTCAGGGATTTCCCTCAAGACAGGTAAACTTAGCCAATAATATTTAACTTCGTAAATACTTTGTACCCATGATTACAGGCCTGGAAATATATGTTTTATGATATTGTTTTCATCAGATAGTGCAGTGAAGTCTTGTTCTGATTGTTTTGCAGTGAGCAGTATGTACCTGGTCTGCTGCGCTGGAAAGGTGTGTTATCAGAGCGACAGGTGAAGGAAGTGCTGACTGTGAGCCGGGATCTCGTTCTGGATCTAAAGCCTAGACGTGTCACATGTCAGCGTCTGAAGGGGCTTTGCTGTTGTCTTTGATATGAATAGCAACATCAGCCAGATTTGTGAAACCTCTGTTTACAAGTTTAAATTGATGACATGACTTTTGTGAACATTAGTGAACATTAGTTGTTTATACAGGTACATTTATATTTTAATCAGATACAATATTTTTGTACCTTTTAACCTTTTGATTTTACTTGAAAATAGGAAATCATGTTTCTATCTGACCACCGGGAAAAAAATGAAATTACCCTTTTTGGTATGTCTTTTCTATGATAGTATAATTAATTAAGTTTAAAAAATTAAGTAAAATTTAAATATGGAATTACCTAAAGTTGACTTAAGTTATGTGAAATTCGCAAAGGAAATAAGTCAATTTAACATAGCTATTTAGAGTTTGATGAGTAATTTCTTCTTAATTATTGCAATACTCAAGTACTTTTCACTCAATCATAGTTTGTAAACTTCATTCAAACAATGTAGCACTGAAAAAAAAGAACTATGCTATTAAAGCATGTGGTTCATTTACAAACATGTAAGCAAGCAAACCGCTTTTTATCCTTTTTAAGATGATATGTTTACACAATATAGTTTTTACCCAAATGAGCAACAGTTACTAAATCTAACAACAAAAGCAACAAGAAAACAGTGTAAATAGAACTCGAAAACATAATTACTTATTCCCCAGTGCATGAATCTTTGTAAACATAACAAACAATTCCAAGTAAAATATACTTATAAGTTCAAACTTTAATTTCTACAAGTTTAAATTGGATACTAATATAGAACTTACTCTTTTTTAATTCTTGCCTGAACTAAACATTTGTTTTTCCGTAGTATTTACTATTCATTTTTATCAGTGAGGATGGTAACCACATGTCCATTTATTTCTTAAATTATTGTTAAATTATTGTTGTAATATTTAATATTTATATTGGTTGTATTTTCTTTTATTTATTCTTATTTGAAAATAGGACACAGTATTTCTTTTATGTAAGATTATTTTATCATACAAGAGTCAGTGGTACTATAACAAGTAACTTTAAAAGTATAACAAGTGACTTTGGTACCTCAATAAAGACATAAATGACATTTTTAACAGTATTGATGCTTGGTTGTCTCTGATCTGCTGGAATGCATTGCATTTGAAATGCATTTGTATTGTGTGTCTGTATGGCTGATTGACGGTTATTTTTCAAGGATAGGAAGAAGGAGGTAAAAAGATTTACACTACCACTACATCCTGTGTTTCTGTAGAGGATGCAACTTGCTGGGAAATCTTTATTAACAGACTCTTTCAGGAACTACTCATGCATTGTGACAGCAGGTGTGTTTCCGAACTGTAACTTCCACACTACTTGAGCCTATAACAGCATATCCTGTTTGCAGACGTCTGTTAATGGCATTCCCTTCCCTCCAGTAATCACCACACAAAGGGGCAAAGAACTATTAAGATGTGTGTACTAGAATTTTCCGATGTTAATAACAAGACACAGTTACCATAAATTTTCTGAGGTTTATTTTTCATAATCCACATTACAGTGGTAAACTGGAGAATAAAAACAAAGACAAATTTTTAAGGAATAACACAAAATATAAAAATGGTGATTTGCAATTTTATTCACAAAGAATTTCACTATGTACAAAACGATTACAAAATGATCAAGCACAAGCAGTTGTACAAAAGCAAGCAAACATACACAAGCAATGTTATTAAGCAAAATTCATTTGACCCTCACTATAGAAAAGAAGCTCTTGCCAAACTGAAGTGAGTCCTGCATTTCCCTGAGCTGATCCTTGCTGAAAGTGATGGTCTCCAAGATCTTCTTGAGGTCTGATGGAGAAAGATTTCCCTTGAGTCTCAGCCAAGCGGAAATATGACACTCACTGTAACAAGAAAACAGACATGAGAAAAGTGCAACTTTTTTTTTTTTTTTTTTTTTGCATGAATAATTGCACAGCAGAAACCACCATACCTGAGATCAGGGTAAAGCTTCATCAGACTTGCCAGCTCTAACTTTATAGTGTTTGGGTCCTGTAGCTTCAGCAGGCCTGCTAAATTGGGAAGGATGTCTTTCAACCAATCCATATTTGATCCCTGTCATTATGAATGAATGAGGATTTAAAAATTAAATAATCATTAAATTGGTTTCCTAAGCAATTATTTGCATATTAAACTGGGATAACAGACAATAGTTGAACAAAACAATGACCTTTAAGTAGGACGAGCGTACTTACAGCTGCAGTGAAGTATGTATGTATACGTTCACTGTTTATACAGAGTGATGATGCTGCCATCTGTTGCTGTGTTTTATCTGAAAGTTTGATCTTTTGCTTCATCATTTTCCGGACATATTCAGCTAGAAACTCCTTATGCATTCCACCAAGCAGCTCCTAGTCATCATATCAATCAAATAAAACAATCAGTCAATCTGAAATGGACCAAAAATGACTCAGCAAATCAATCTTTTATATGTTTATACCTGGCAACACATTTTATCCAAATTGTTGAATTTCTGAATATGTCTGTCCAGCTTTGCAAGCAGCTCTTCACATACAACCTCACTGTCTTTGAGCCACTCGCTGGAACCAACCTTCCTGTACAAGTCCTGCAGAAACACATACATTGACACATGGTTATTTTAATGCATATGAACTACGATGCAGGATCTGGTCATGATCTGGACCTGCTCAAGCCACCATTTATGTAGTCCTTTCATATGAACTAGACGAGCACTTAATAAAAGGTAATAGTTTGGCTTTTTATATACAATGGAAGAATCAGGACGTGGCAGCCAGCTGCTCACATGAGTGTGTTCACTGCCAAGACAAATCACCTCAATGAGGGTTTTTGAAAATAAGGAAAATCTATTGTGTTGGTCTAGATTAGGGTCTGGTTTATTTATAGCCATAATTAAATAGGAGTGTTTTGATAAAGCTAGCGGAAAAATCTGTTATCTATTTAAATTACATGTATTAAATATATAAATATTAAAATACATATACATACCTGGGGCCAGAGGTGTGAAAATACGATTTCTTGAACTTTTAGTAATAATTACTTTTTCAAATAAAATATATGCGTATTTTTATATTTACTACCATTATAAAATTTGAATTTAAAAAAAAAGAAATGAATATTTCTATTCAGCAAGGATTAACTAAACTGATCAAAATTGAAAGTAAAGACATTTATAAATGTACATAATATTTCTATTTCAAATAAATGCTGTTCTTTTGAACTTCCCATTCACGAAAGAGTCCTGAAAACACAACTGTGTGACCCCAAACTTTTTAACAAAAGTGTATATATTTTTTTATATATATATTATACAAATACTAATGATCATATATTTTTTTTTTAATTATAGTAAAAATTCCACCATTTCCCAAAAATGGCCCAGAAGCCTTTTCTACATAACATTGTCCTTTAAAATAAATTTCAGGAATTTTATTATTTTTATCTTTTACTTTTCTCATGCTCAGATGTTGTAAGATATACTACATCCTAAAACTGAACATCAACATTCACAACTCATATGCTAAAAGTTTGACAGAACTTTGGCAAACAATAACAGTTGTTTTTTTATTACATAACAGTGAAAGAAACTACATTTAGTTTTTACCTTAAGTTCCTTAAGCATATTAGAAGTAAAGTGGTAGTGGCTGCCTTTTATCATGGTAGCCAATAATGAGAGACAATCAGTTTTCACATCTTCAGGGAACAGATGAGCTTTGTTTGTAATGTAGTCTCTGTATGGGGGGAGAGAGAGAACACTTTCAACACAAATTCAAAAGATTTGATATGATGTTACAGCTGAATAAAAGTGACACCCACCTGCACTGTATGAGGCATGAGAGGTTGACCATCAAAACAGCCTCAGTGTTGGCCTGCTTGCTCTTCATGGCCTTTGCATGAAATGCTTTGTAACTGTAGGGATGGAAATTGGATTAATTATAATAATTTGTGTTAAATATTTAGCAGCACAGACAAGCAGGAATGATAAACAAGGCTCTTATTGGTATTTTAAGAGATGAATATAAAACGAATGAGTTAAAAAAGCTTACTCTGTCAGAAAATGTCTCATCTGGCATGTGATCCTCTGTGCTTTTGTCTCATCGCCAAGCACCTTTTGCGCATACTCTACATGTTTATGAAAGCACTAGGAGATGGGGGAAAGAAAAAAAATTATGTTTTCATCCAGAAATCAATTATTTGCTGAAGGGAAAGAATGGTTGCTTTTTCCTCTTTTTCATTACCTGGATGACATCAATGGCCTGATCACAGCAATACACCTGGTCTCTCAGCTGTGGAAGTTCTCCCTCCTTCCAGGCTGTTTCTTCTCTCTCCAAAATTTTGTGAAGGCACTTGGTCACCTCCCTCTAGTGAACAATAATATGAGAAAATTAAAACTTAAGCTTTCTATGGCTAGATTCTACAAACAAAACATTGTTTTTATTTCATGCACTGGTAAATTTTGCTTCCAAAAAAAATATTTTTTTCAGACATTTATGTATTTATTTTATTACACTTTATCAATTTGTGTCTGTAGATTTAAATATAGCTTTAAATGTGTTTTTTGCTCCTTCACTAAGCCACTTCATTAACACTATCAGACACCTAACTTTACAGTGTTATTATATGTTTTGAAGGTTATTACAGAGGGATTTTTCATATCATTTGCCTGGTTTATATAATATGTTACTCTGAAAAAAAAGGCTGGTGACAGCTTTTTCTGATTTACTGAGTGATAAAAAGAGATCCTAAAAACCTTTTAAATCATTTTCAACAAAATGAAATAAGAATCTATATTTTTATTAATGTTTTTATTACAAAAAGTAATGTCGTAATGCAATTAATTAACTGGGGAAGTATCGTAAAAATGTCTCATGTGCATATATAAGCATAACATTACAGAAAAGTTACAAAAAAATGTAATGTCGTAATGCAATTAATTAACTGGGGAAGTATCTATTATTAAAAACTCACATTACCCTGTTCACCTGTGGTGTCTTGCCTTAAAGTGACGGAGAAAATAGAGCCATGTTTTATAACATTTAAAGGCATCACAAAACATCAAACCTCTTCTATGGTCAAAAACTGCTGTTCCAGTGGTGCAATCTTGTCTTCAGGAAGCAGAGGATCAAGCTTGGAGTGATCAATCACTTCTTTTAGCATTTTGCCATTTAGAATGCTGCAAACAAAGAAAGACAAAATATAACTCACTAAGAAAGAAAAATGACCATTTTAAGGGATAGTTCACCTAAAAATTACTATTCTGTCATCATTTACTCAGTCGTTCCAAACCTGTATTGACTGACTTTCTTCTGCGGAGTGCAAAAGAAGATATTTTGAAGAATGTCTCAACTGCTTTTGTCCTTACACTGAAAGTCAGTGGAGTCCACAAATCAAATACAGTATAATAACAATAAAAACGAATACAGGTTTGGAACAACATGATGGTGAGAAAATGATGACAGAATATTTTTTTTTTATATTTAAATAACCAATTTATAGACCAAATTATAATCAAGTAACCAAGAGAAACATCTGATGTAGTGATAACAAATCCTTGTTTCACTTGTAAAGTAAAGTAAAGAAAAGTAAAATAAAGTTCCCTAAAATAACAATAAAACAGTATAGTGTCACTTGCTTCTCTTACTTGGGGTAATCCTCGTTCACCAACTGCAATAAAAGGACACAGTCCTCATCACACAATGTGTTCTCTGTGATTTCTCTCAGTCTTGCACTGAAGGTCTTATGGTACAGTGTGGCATAAAGCTGGCACACATTCTCCTGTTCTGGGTAGCAGCTGCTCACCCATGTTGCAACTTTCATCAAGTCTTCTTTCAGTCGTTTCGCTTTGCAAATGATTGATTGCTGCAAGGAGGAATTTATCTCAATGCTTGAATCTAACTGTGCTTCTTCCATCCTCCTCTGAACAAGTCGCTTCAGCAGATCCTCGTGGTTCTGTTTACACCTCCTCGGCCTCCATGGTGGGCGTTCCTTTTCTTGAAACCCTTCCCAGCGCATGTCTTGCTCCTCCTCCTGCAGTATGGCTTGGACTGCTTCTTTCAGCACCTCCTGCTCCTCAGGACTCTGGAAGTCGAGGGAGTTTTCCAGTGTCTGCTTCACCGACTCCAGCCAGTCCTCGTAGTCTTTTGCTAGTCTAGCCTCTGAATCTTCCTCTTCCTCCACCAGCTTCATTTTGGATCCAATCCCATCCTGCTTCAGCTCAAACAGACGGTCTTCTCGGGTGATCAGATGTTTCCCTGCGTCCACAAAGCGGCGTTCTTGTAGATTCTGCTTAAAAGTGGGGACCGCTGTAGAAATCAGAAAAAAAATACGTTTTTTTTTTAACTGTGCACAAACAACGTTGGATTGTATCATTCTAAAAGTCAGTCATATATACAGTATGATGTAATGTATATGGAAAAAAGTAAGTTTCCATGGAGTTTACACGAATAGCCTAGTTAGGATATGAGATATTGATATTTGTGATGCACCTGAATTACTGTAAAAACATCATTGTCATTGTCAGTAATTAAATTCAAATAAATTATCAGTAATAATAACTGATCTTGCTTGCATACAAATACATTTATAACAACAGCAATAATATACATTTTAAATATTACACTTAAGATTCTCATTTAAGTGGGCTGAAATATACAGTGAAATGATTTACTGCTGACAAAACACTGGACAAAAAATTCTACACATTTTTAAAATTTCTGTACAATGTAGAATGTTAATGCAGATCTTTACTATAAACAAGATTACTATGCACATATAGGTTACGCAACAAAATAAGGTTATGTTTTTGTGTTTCAGTACACAAAATTTTGAAATATGATTGACTATTGAAGACTCCTGAAGGCATTTCATAGATTAGGGAACACATATTCACTATTCATTAAGAGTTTTCACTAAAACTCCTAATTTGCTGCTTATTGATAGTAAGTATAGTTGTTGTAATAGTTATGTTTAGTTGAATATGCTAGTGAAATGCATGCTAGTTAATAGTGAATAGCGTTCCATAATCTAAAATGGTACTAGGAGATCTAAAAAGGATTAACTCTTCCTACCTGGAATATTGTTCTTTTTGGGATGCCATTTTAAAATGTTTAGCATTCTGAGCTTTTTTGTCATTTCTTCTGAAGGAAGAAAAACAAATCTGATATCGGACGCGCAAGAAAGAAAAACAGAATTTCAATTCGATCTTCTTTCATTCACCTTAAACAGTTTGTGGAAATAACGGACCCAGTTTTTATAGGCTTCATGAGCGTGAGCGTAGAGTTGGGTGGAGCAACACAGTGTATCCCCGAAGACAGCTCTCCACTGCTATCGTACTTGACCGATCAGTAGAGGGGAAGGCAAGGATTTATATAGCAACCAGAAACATAAGCAGACATGAGATAAGAAACACAAACATCAGGGAGCTCTTAATCATAAGGCGGGAAAAAAATCTTAAAGCAGCCTAGTGACTTCATGAATGTCTTCTGTTCTTCTACCTGATTTAGGTTCTCGGTTGTTTACAATAATTTAACTGATAGTTAATACTATTAAAATGGCTAAAAAAGTGATATGGATATTATCCTTGGACTATATATAGCCTATTTATGGCTATAACAAACAAACAAAATAATTACACAAAAATACACAACAAAAGGGCAGCCGTGGTTGCCAGAAATTCACTGTAAAAATAAATAAATGAAAGGTGTCACTGGTTTTCTGGGATGGCATAACTTAACATCTGGTGTAGAATTTTTTTTGAATCAGTAAAGAGACATCAAGTAAAACACTGAATTAAACTCAAAATTTTGAAGAAGAAAAGCTGAAATAGCATTTTCTCGTAAAAAATACTCCAATAATCTTGGTTTTACAACTTTTAATTCAAACTTTTTTTTTCTGGTGGTTGAGCCACATGAAAGAAAGACACATGATGAATCAGAGTTCATTGTTAGTGATCCGTCAGTGAAAACAGACAATAAACAACATTTTTTGTGATGACAAAAATGAAAAGAAACAAAGATTTTTCATATGTGATGTCTGATATATAAATAAATATATTATATTTTTATCCTATCTTTCTTCTTTTCTATTTTATTTTTTATTCCAGTTTACTTCTGAAACATAACATTGCAATACTGAAAACACTGCTGATTATGATTGCTTATGATTAATAAAATGCTTCTCATTTTTAAGGATTTGTAAGCACCTGCTAAATGTAAATGTACAGCTTCTGCATTTATAATGTAAATCCACCTGAGATTTGATGGTGCATGTTTCCTGTCAGCTCTGTTCTCATGTAGCTCTAAAACATTATACTATCGTATGCTTAACCAAGACTTTATGGGAGCCTCATTACTCTGAACATATCTTCACATTCCCTCTCTACATCTGTAAAATCCACAGGATGTCCTTATCCTGCCTTTTCCTTTTGGTTATTGGGAATATCTTACTGGAAGTCTGAAGCCCTGCTTTATTGGAAAATCCCAGTGAAGGGAAAGTACCATCTTTTTTTGACCCCAGTGGCTTGCCTTGGTCAAAAGAATTAGTAATTTAGGAGTGTAATTAATTAAACTCTTGACCTAGCTTTATCTCATACTGCATTTGACCTGACGCAGCTGAAAAATTATAACAATCCATTAGGAAACAGTGTCAGGGAGGACTGGGGTCAGTGCGGTGATACTGAACAGGAGGATTCGTCATTATGCTTTATTTCAAAAGTCCAAAGATCTGTTCATGTTGATGTTTCTGTGCTAATACTATGAGTGTTTCTAAATGTTTCATTCTCACATGCATCAGACGATGTTGCAAAACCTTTTTGTATGATGGAGGAACAACTTTTATGCATTGCATGAACTTGTTTGTAACCATTTCTGAAACAGACTATCCTGAATGTGTTTCAGAGAACTTAAAAAAGGCTCGTTCTTAAAGGTGATGTTAAGCATGGGTATAAAAGTAGGTATTTACATTTATTTATTTGCAAATTTAAAAAATATGTTCTCCAAAACTAAAAAATTTAAATAGTGATGACGTTTCTAAATAACATAGTTTTCTGGACCTCAAGCAAATACTAAAAGTTATATTTTATGATTTTGTATTTTACAGCAACTTTCCTTAGCTGGAGTTTTACTGGACAGCACCAGTCCGAGATAAGGTCGCAAGTTTACAGGTCTGTCTAAGATGCACGTCTGCAGACAACAAAAATGGACATGACAATGAAAGTTGCTGATAAAATCAGTTTAACTTGAAGCAAATACTAAAAATTAGGTTCAAAAAATGAATGAATTACATGTCTTGCAACTCAGTTAGGAGTGGGAAAAGGCCCCAGCTTTACAAGATGATCTAAACACAATGATGAAGATTAAAATAAACGTCTTGCTTACAGGTGTTATAACCTCAGCATGTACTATGCAAAGTCAGTGGTCAGAGCTGAGAACCTTTTACCATGTTTCACATGCAAGCAAAAGAACAAGCAAAATATGCCAACTGATCTACACAACTGTTATTTTACAATTTTTTATATAATTTTAAGGTTTTTATTAATGTTTTTGAATTTTTATACTTTTCATTTTCATTTTCAATTTTGCTTTTTTAAATATTACAATTTAGGTTAAATTTAGTTTTACTTTTAGATTTCTAATTAGTAATGTGCTTTTTGCAGTTTTTTAATCAGTTTCTAAATAGTTTTTAGAGTACAAGATGCACTCTTGGACAACACTTTTGTCTTTTTTTTTTTTTGTATTCTACTGTTTGATGAATCAGACTACACTTAATAATTCTGATTACACTTCTGTGAATGTCACAGTTGACAGCCATGAGTGAACTTGCAATGCATGGTTCCTGCTACACTTTAACAATTCACATTCACATTTTAGCATAAAATGATGCATTCTTTGCAGAACTTCTCTCATGTTTTGAACCAGATATTGATGAGCGTACAAAAAGCACTCATTATGACTCATTATGAATCATACAAAAAGTCAATCATAATAAAAACATATATGCATATAGTTATGCTTTTAACTTTATGTTAAGAAATGTTATGAAATGTTATAAAGATTTTAGTCAATAACAGCGTTATACATTTTAGAAATGTAAATCATGTGTCCTTTTCATACATTCAGTGTTGCAAATCTGCAGATGAAGAAGTAAAATGGAAGCAAAATAAGAAACATGATTTCTCCAAATTTAGTAAAGCAACAACATTTTAACTTGGGCATGTCATGTGAGAGCTGTCATCTGACACATCTCACATTAGTGTTACTTACTTATCTGTTGCTATGTACACAAATCTGACAAACCAGCAAAAATGATTGGTATTATTCAAAAGATGTATTCACTTAAAAAAATAAAATTTGGTAATTCAATATTTTATTATTTATTCAACTTCATGTCATTCCAAGGCTATATGAATTGGAAAATGAAAGTGTATGTGGACCAGGAACAGCCGTTGGCATCCACTTTACTGTTGAAAAGATATCAATGTATATATATATATATATATATTCTGCTATATAATTTATGGAAGCTTTGAAGAACAGTTAAAAACACCCTCCCTTTTTCCACGGGGGTGGAAAAAAAACTATATCATTATGATTCGAAACCTGATGGTTGTGTAACTGCCTGGAAACAAAAATAAAACGTTTCACAAGACTGGTCATGCACAATGTCTCTTTGTGTGTGTGGGCATTTACCTGAATATCTCAAATGCTTTGAAATAATATTCCAGTGTTTATAAATTATAGTTAAATCAAATCAGACTTGTATACATACATAAGTATACATAAACAACTTATTCCTAAACTGTAAATTAATGCCAATACACATGCCTGCATGGTGACAGACTAATTCACTCATTAATGGGATGCAAAACTAATAGAATATATTTGGGATATTTGCGAAAATTTTACATTTTTGCATGAATTTACTGTGTCAATCAAATTTACCTGTTCAACATTGTTATGCCATCCCCCAGCACCACCAACCCAATCCACCCCCACTTCATCTGAAATATTTTCATTCAAAATTGTAAACATATAGGACCCATTTTAATTTTAAAAGAGATTGGAAACAAATATATAAGTGCATAAACACATTTGAAACTTTGGTTTAGTTATGCTAGTGTTGTAGAAATTGCACACTCTTAAGCTTTTACATTATTTTATTTCTCACCCAAAAAATAATTCACTGGATTAACTCAATTTAATTAAGGGCAGGATTTCCATCCAATAAATATATGTAGCCCCAACTCATAAAAAACAAATTCATGCAATGAAATGTAATTGAGTTGAGCCAACTCATTTTGATCAAATATAATTTAAATGAAATTAACGAAGTGATTTTTTTATGCTTGTTGAACTCAAACTAAAACAATTAACTGGAAAATAAATTATTAGGCAGACATCCTAGAATTTACTTTACTTAAAGCATTAGCCAATTTGATAGGCATAAGATGGTATTGTTAGATTCATGACATGCCTAAAGTGGTTGCTTTTTTATTATTAAAACAACTTTGATTTATGTTAGTAGGTCCTTTACCCAAGCACATGCACTACACTTCACCACAATGTTTTGAATACAAACATAAAAGAGCATTAAACATTAACAAGCCTCCCAATTTTATCATCTTAATAACAAATGCCTAAAATAACATTTTATTTCAATATTACTCTCCTTATCAAGCCCTGTGCATAGCATGATGGGAAGGGAAAATCCACTTCCTACATAAAATTGTTTATGTACTCTCAACTCAAATGAATTTAGTGGTTGTAAAAAATTGTGTTGGATTAACTTAATTTACTTAAGTAAATCGTAGTAAAGCAACACATTTTTGGGCTACTTAATTGAAACATGTTCTTTCAAAATGAAAATATTGAGTTGAATCAAAACGCATTTATTTCAAGTCAGTTTAAAACAGGGGTGGCGAACTGCATAGTTCAGCTCCAACCCTAATTAAAACTCACCCGCCTGTAGCTTTCTAGTAACCCTTCAGACCTGGATTAGCTTGTTCAGATGTGTTTGATTAGGGTTGAAGCAAAACTCTGCAGGGCTGCGGCTCTCCAGGACCGACATTTGTCACCTCTGGTTTAACACAATGCAATTATTTAAATGGGAAACTTAACATAATGGTGTTAAATGAAAAAGATTTTTCTAAATAAACTGAACAGTGTTGGAGAATAATTTTTTTGAGTGTACATGCAAACGTTTAACCCTGTGTTATTGTTCCCCTACTAGGAAACTCAACTCTGTCCCCCCTAGTGGGCACTATGGGAAATGCAGCCTGCATGACCGGTGTCTGAAGCAATCGTGAAACAACGGCAACCAATTTATTGGCCCACCTGGCCCATGGTGTCATTGGCGGGATGCCTGGAACTATAAAAGGGCACCTGCTGAATACCCATCCACACTTTGCTGTCTTCAGGAGCCGTCTGTTTGAAGTGCGTGTGAGAGACCAAGGCAGACCAACTGCTACTTAAAGCTTAGGGCTTTAAGTAGCAGTTTCTTGAGCCCTTTCTTGAGCCCTAGACAGTGCTGTCTCCCCTCCTTTGGGTCGTAAGTAGACAGCCTACTCTTTGTAGTTTGGGTAGTTTCAATCGGGCCACCTTTTTGGTAGTCCTTCCTAGGTACATAGCTATCTGATGATATCTATGTGCTAGCTCAGTGACTGCTCCCCTTTTCAGGGTCTTTAAGTAGCGGTCTAAAATTATCCTCTTCAAGACCACACACTTAACTATTGATAATGCATATGATGCGAGAGACAGCATATCTCCTATTCTAAGAAAATAATTTTACATTTACATTATTATTATTACATTACCCTGCAGAGTTTAGCTCCAACTGGCCTTAACACACCTATCTGGAAGTTTCTAGTGTGTCAAGTAAGAGCTTGATTAGCTGTTTCAAATGTGTTTAATTAGGGTTGGAGCTAAACTCTGCAGGACACTGTGGGATAAATTTGGAGCTGTAGGATAAAATTATTTTTTATGTACTTTATTTACATTTATTTTTTTTTAAATGCTGCTGTTTGCTGACATCATGTCTGTGGTCAAAAATTAAGATGACTGATGCCTTGGCACAGCGCAGACACGCAAAGCTCGGGATATGACGCATATGCGCGGTTAAAGCTAGAAGGGATACGTTTGGCACTACTGGGCATGTGCACATAAATATAGCCTAATTTGTCACACTGTACAACATTAATTAGTATTTCATTATTGTAAAGGATAAGTTTAAGGCTATGTAGGATTTAGACGTTAATAAAACACAATGTAACAGGTAGAAAATTAAATTAGAAACATCTAAACTTTTCAGAACGCAGCAAGTGCACCGCTGGTCATGTGACAAGAATTGAATCAACGAATCAGCTTTCATCCTTTTTAAAATGATTCATCCTAGAAAGGCAGGCTACAGAGTGCTTTGGAAAAAAGGAGGTTGCTTAAATGGTGACACCTGGAGCGCAAGCATAGAACGTTTTCCACACATTTTCAGGTGCGACATGCAAATGTGCTTTTGTTTTGAAGTAGAAAAAAGCATATTGCTGGACTCAGTCAAGACCAACGAGAATATTTGGCAAGTCAAATCACAAACAATTACGAGTGCAAACACCAAAAAACCAAAGACAACTACGAAAAAATAGGATAAAAGATGATAGCAAAATTCCATACACAACACACACAACCCCCATACGAGCTTTGTAGGCATTCCTCCCTCCACCACCACCCTCTGCACCAGGGGTTCTTGAACGAGCCTTTGTTTATATTCCGGTGTGAGGAAAATGGCGGCATAGTCTGATTTGCCAAAAGCCGGTAGTGAGCGAGCTTTGTAGGCATTCTTAAACTGAGAGTAGCAATGATCCAGTGTATTCAGTCCTCTGGTTGGACAGGATACATGTTGATAAAAGTTAAGCACAACCTGCCTGAGGTTGGCTTTGTTAAAATCGTTAAAATCAGGAGATTTGTTAATGTAACCGCTTAGCACATCGTGAAGCTTAGACAAAGCCAAGCTTGTGTCTGCCTGTGGTGGAATGTAGACAGCAGTAACGATGATCAATGAAAATTCCCGGGGCAGATAGAAAGGGCGGCAAATAATGGATAAATGTTCCAGATAAGGCGAGCAGGAGTGCAACAGAGTGGAGATATTCCTGGGGTCACACCCATTTCTTGTTGATCATGAAACACACTCCACCACCTTTGGATTTACCGGCCTCTACTGTCCTGTCCATCCGTAAAACAGAGAAGTTATCAGACAGCGTTACAGCAGTGTCCGGGACCAAGGTCGTTAGCCATGTTTCAGACAAACAAAGGATGTTACAGTCCCTAATGTCCCGTTGGAAACTTATCCTGGCTCTAAGATCGTCCATCTTATTCTCCAGAGATTGGATATTGGCAAGCAGAATGCTCGGTAGAGGAGAGCTGTGTGCTCTTTTCCTCAGTCTGTTGCGAATCCCAGTGCGTTTCCCGCTGTGTTTCTTGATCCGTCTCCGTGGTGGGTTATTTAAGTGGCCATTGTTCATCTCAGCGTTCCGGAGAATCTCAGATGGCCACGATGGGTTGGAGGATAAAGTGTCCTGAAACAGGTTAGTGAAGCGGTGTCCAATGTCCAAAAGTGTTCCTTTGTCGTAAGTGATCAGTGCAGACGATATGTGTGTAAAAAGAAAGAGCAAAAGAAAGTAAAAAGTAAATAAAAACACAATCTAAGCAGAGCGACCTGGACGGCATCCGAACTCAGCAGCACCATCTCCGCCAATTACAGGTGCTGGTCATATAATTAGAATATCATCAAAAAGTTGATGTATTTCACTAACTCCATTCAAAAAGTGAAACTTGTATATTATATTCATTCATTACACACAGACTGATATATTTCAAATGTTTATTTCTTTTAATTTTGATGATTATAACTCCCAAATAAGAAAAATCCCAAATTCAGTATCTCAGCAAATTAGAATATTGTGAAAAGGTTCATTATTGAAGACACCTGGTGCCACACTCTAATCAGCTAATTAACTCAAAACACCTGCAAAGGCCTTTAAATGGTCTCTCAGTCTAGTTCTGTAGGCAACACAATCATGGGGAAGACTGCTGACTTGACAGTTGTCCAAAAGATGACCACTGACATCTTGCACAAGGAGGGCAAGACACAAAAGGTCATTGCAAAAGAGGCTGGCTGTTCACAGAGCTCTGTGTCCAAGCACATCAATAGAGAGTCGAAGGGAAGGAAAAGATGTGGTAGAAAAAAGTATACAAACAATAGGGATAAACGCACCCTGGAGAGGATTGTGAAACAAAACCCATTCAACAATGTAGGGGAGATTCACAAAGAGTGGACTGCAGCTGGAGTCAGTGCTTCAAGAACCACTACGCACAGACGTATGCAAGATATGGGTTTCAGCTGTCGCATTCCTTGTGTCAAGCTGCTCTTGAACAACAGACAGCGTCAGAAGCGTCTCGTCTGGGCTAAAGACAAAAAGGACTGGACTGCTGCTGAGTGGTCCAAAGTTATGTTTTCTTATAAAAGTAAATTTTGCATTTCCTTTGGAAATCAGCGTCCCAGAGTCTGGAGGAAGAGAGGAGAGGCACACAATCCATGTTGCTTGAGGTCCAGTGTAAAGTTTCCACAGTCAGTGATGGTTTGGGGTGCCATGTCATCTGCTGGTGTTGGTCCACTGTGTTTTTTGAGGTCCAAGGTCAACGCAGCCGTGTACAAGGAAGTTTTAGAGCACTTCATGCTTCCTGCTGCTGACCAACTTTATGGAGATGCAGATTTCATTTTCCAACAGGACTTGGCACCTGCACACAGTGCCAACGCTACCAGTACCTGCTTTAAGGACCATGGTATCCCTGTAGTTAATTGGCCAGCAAACTCGCCTGACCTTAACCCCATAGAAAATCTATGGGGTATTGTGAAGAGGAAGATGCGATATGCCAGACCCAAGAATGCAGAAGAGCTGAAGGCCACTATCAGAGCAACCTGGGCTCTCATAACACCTGAGCAGTGCCACAACTCCATGCCACGCCTCATTGCTGCAGTAATTCAGGCAAAAGAAGCCCCAACTAAGTATTGAGTGCTGTACATGTTCATACTTTTCAGTTGGTCAAGATTTCTAAAAATCCTTTCTTTGTATTGGTCTTAAGTAATATTCTAATTTTCAGAGATACTGAATTTGGGATTTTCCTTAGTTGTCAGTTATAATCATCAAAATTAAAAGAAATAAACATTTGAAATATATCAGTCTGTGTGTAATGAATGAATATAATCTACAAGTTTCACTTTTTGAATGGAATTAGTGAAATAAATCAACTTTTTGATGATATTCTAATTATATGACCAGCACCTGTATGTTCTGAGCGATGGGAAAATTTGGAATGCTTCCAAACTCACTGCATTCCCATGCACAACATCAACTCCTGCTGAGAACAATGGACAATGTAAAGGTTTTAATGAAAACACTGGTCTTAACGGGACAACAGAATCCTTTTATTCTCGTCTTCAGCCGTGAACTCAGCATGTGCCGAACTACTTCTTGGAACAACAAATTAAACAATTTAATCAAAAATCAACTGTTGTTTTACAGACAATATACCAATACTCATACCCTTAGACCTAAATGTAATGTTCACAAACCTAGTTGGTTAAATGACTATGTTCCTTAGATCTGATGTATTGCATGCACTGTGTCTGCATAGCTTATGCTTCCAAGTTGAGCTATACTGACTCAATGAGTTCTAATAATACAGAATTGTTACAATCTGTACCACTGCTGTTATCAAATATATTTTACAGTGTTACATACTAGAGAGTTAGAGGTTGGTTAAATGAACGAGATGACTGCTTTTAGATTAATAATTAGTAGATTAAGCAATTTTTATTGCTGCCTAGTTAACCCACGAAGTATGTTATTTAAAAGGGGGAAAATGTTGCGTTCATGAGTAACATTGCATTGTGACTACTATTTTGAAAGAGTAAATTCTGAACTGCTGTATCTATATGGACATGATGTAAGGAAGTGAGCGTAGGTTGTGAGTTGAGTAAACATCCTGAGTGTCCGCTACTCCTGTCTCATCTGCTTTACTTTTAAATTATACTGCTAGATACCACAGGTTTACTTCAAATAAAACCCAAAAACATGGTAACTATAGTTAAACCATGGTAACCACAAATTAACCATGGTTTTGCTACAGTTGCCATAATTTAACCATGGTATTTGCAGTAAAACTGTGGTTATACAAATGGTAATCAATACGGCAAAAAAATACAACAAAAAACAGCTTGGTTACAACACTTTTACTATATTAAAACCATAGGTAGTTTTTGTAAGGGACATATCACCTACATTAAACCGCACCCTTTACTTGAAGGATAGTGAGCAAATGCAAACATGAGTTAAAAACCACATTTGCTAAAGCAACCATGCTATTTTAGCTTGCTTCTGTGAGTCTTTGAGTTGTTTTTTTTTTTTTTGGGGGGGGGGGGGGGGGGGTTATTGTGTTATGGCTTGTGTTTCCAGGACTCGTACCCAAGCGCTCTGCATGTCAAGTGTACCAGGTGAGCTAACAAGCAAGTTTACGAGGCTGCATAAGAAAAGCTACAGTATACAAATGTAGCTGGTTATGCGATGCAAATGTCAAAATGTATTCCTTCACAAATCATGCACTATGGTAAAAATGTTTTGAAGTCATAAAATATGTCATAATTTTTGGGAAAAGGAATAAATGTTGTTTCAGCTGGAAACTGCAGTGAAATGTCAGGTTTTGCAAATGAAAGAAACATAGGATTATTTATTTATTTATTTGCCTTTGACAGTTAGATAAGCAATAGAAGCAGTAGAGACAGGGCAAGAAATACCTGTCTGAAGCAGGACGTCAGAAGGGAGAGGGACTGACTATGCCATGAGCCAGATTAGAAATTGCATCATCCAGATAAGGAGTTGGAGCACATGCACTTACCACATGACAGTTTAGAGTTTCTAAATTACTGCATAAAACAGACATGAAACTAAGTTTTTTTTTAAATTGGTTTGAAAAATGAGGATATGTAGAAAAAAAGGAGAAAACAAGAGAGTGAGGGACTCTACAGCTCACACATTAATATGGACTGCTGAACAGAGAGAACAATAAACACCTCTTTTCAATTAAAAAAGAAAGTCCCTTTATTACATTTCTCATATTGGTCTCAAATGACCTCTGTCTTCCAACTGAGTCCATAAATGTAGAGGACAGAAGATAATTCAACAGTTCAGTGTATTTTTAGCAGATACTTAAATCAGTTTCTCTTTTTGTTCCTAACATTCTGTCAAGAAGTTTCATAGACATTTAAAAGCAAAATAACTGTTTAGAAACCTTATTTAAACTTCAGTTGCCCTTGCCAAAACCTGATAGCACAGTTAATGAATCAGGTGGCCTTTAAATGCAAAGACAAACCAAGAAATCAAACGAATACCTACCCAGCAGAAGTTGTATTGAGGAATTATTTATTTTTAACTTTCCCCTCTTCTCAGTTTTTGACTAGTCTCTTTAAACCCGTTAACATAAAACACCAGCTATGGAGTCATGCCATTTTTATATTAATGCTATTTTCATGACACATGAATTTGGAGTAAGTAAAATTATTTACAGTCAGCTCATGTGCACTACAGAAAAATAAGCAGCTCACATATTACAGTATTTACAGTAATAAGATCTGATAAAAGCAGATAACAATCAAAGGGCATGTTTGTTCATCTCAGGCAAAACAGTACACATTATTTACATAGACAAATACATTTTAAGGTTATTTAACTTTAAATTTAATACTGTTCAGCTTGTGGAATGTCACTATCTAAACACTACAACCTAAAAATCATGTGATTCAAAAGAATAACATAAGCACTACAGGGAAGGCCCACAGATTACAGGGAAAGTCCCTGAATCCAGGTCACATGAGAGGCATCTAAATGTCAACTAATCACGCCTAAGTTGTTTATATGATTTAAATGTGCTGGTCTTCAGAGAAAACTACTGGCTAAGATATTAGCTCAGGATATTTGAATTGCATGTGAGTGCATTAAAAATGGTTTAAAATAGCACAAACAAACACAAGCATAAAAATATCAACAAAATCTTTTTATAAGCATGGACAAAAATACTGCACATTTTTCTTTCTCCGGTGTTGCAAAGTCCATTTTAAGGAATCCTGCCAACATATTAGATATCATCAATGGTCTGTTTCTCCTTCAGTAAGACATGTGATGTAGTTTAGGCCTTTCTATAACAACAGATCTCTTGCACTTCTTCTTGTGGGAGTATATATAAAAAAAGAAAGATAAATGGTGTTAATAAATGTGGTTATTTCAGGGGTAACATGATCCCACAAGAGGGAACGAGACGCTGCACCCCCTAGGGGGCACTATGGGGAATGCAGCCTGCATGATCAGTGTCTGAGCTACACATTCCAAAAAAGTTGGGACAGGTAGGTCAATTGGCAACATGATTGGGTATAAAAAGAGCCTCTCAGAGTGGCAGTCTCTCTTAGAAGTCAAGATAGGCAGAGGATCACCAATTCCCCCAATGCTGTGGTGAAAAATAGTGGCGCAATATCAGAAAGGAGTTTCTCAGAGAAAAATTGCAAAGAGTTTGAAGTTATTATCATCTACAGTGCATAATATCATCCAAAGATTCAGAGAATCTGGAATAATCTCTGTGCTTAAGGGTCAAGGCCGGAAAACCATACTGGATACCTGTGATCTTCGGGCCCTTAGATGGCACTGCATCACATACAGGAATGCTACTGTAATGTAAATCACAACATGGGTTCAGGAATACTTCCAGAAAACATTGTTGGTGAACACAATTCACCGTGCCATTCGCCGTTGCCGGCTAAAACTCTATAGGTCAAAAAAGAAGCCATATCTAAACATGATCCAGAAGCGCAGGCGTTTTGTCTGGGCCAAGGCTCATTTAAAATGGACTGTGGCAAAGTGGAAAACTGTTCTGTGGTCAGACGAATAAAAATTTGAAGTTCTTGGAAAACTGGGACGCCATGTCATCTGGACTAAAGAGGACAAGGACAACCCAAGTTGTTATCAGCGCTCAGTTTAGAAGCCTGCATCTCTGATGGTATGGGGTTGCATGAGTGCGTGTGACATGGGTAGCTTACACATCTGGAAAGGCACCATCAATGCTGAAAGGTATATCAAAGTTCTAGAACAACATATGCTCCCATCCAGACGTCGTCTCTTTCAGGGAAGACCTTGCATTTTCCAACATGACAATGCTAGACTACATACTGCATCAATTACAACATCATGGCTGCGTAGAAGAAGGATCCAGGTACTGAAATGGCCAGCCTGCAGTCCAGATCTTTCACCCATAGAAAACATTTGGCGCATCATAAAGAGGAAGATGTGACAAAGAAGACCTAAGACAGTTGAGCAACTAGAATATTTATTAGACAAGAATGTGACAACATTCCTATTCCTAAACTTGAGCAACTTGTCTCCTCAGTCCCCAGACGTTTGCAGACTGTTATAAAAAGAAAAGGGATGCCACACAGTAGTAAACATGGCCTTGTCCCAACTATTTGTACAGTGTCCCAACTTTTTTGTAATCGGGTTTGTAGATGCATCAGAGGGTGCAGGGGCATTGAATATTGCCTGTACTCGTGACTCATCGGGACAAAGGCCCTCTGCTGAAACTGTATGTCCTAAAAAACAGCAGACTGGTTTGCCAGAAACAACACTTGTCTTTATTTAGTTGTAAGCCAGCAGCTTCTAGGCACTGTCAAACCACTTGAAGTGTTTTGTCATGCGAAGACATGTCACGTCCATGGATGATAATATCATCCAGATCATTTTCGACCCCTGACCAGCCAGTAAAGATGATGGTCATCAACTTCTGGAACACCGCAGGCACTGAAGCTCATTCTTAAGGAACATGGCAAAATCTGTACAGTGCATCATGGGTAATAAAGCCCGTGAGGTCACAACTGTCCTTACGTAGCGGCACTTTGTAGTAAGCATTGGTCAGGTCAACAATAGTGAAGACAGCAGAACTTTTAAGAGCAGCAAGCTGTTAATCCATATGTGGCAACGGAAAAGAGCCACATATGCCTCTGAGCCACAGTGAAAGCAGGACTTCCTTTTCCCCACTTGAACAGAATTAGGAGGTGCATGTGATGGTTTTCCTCTCCTGTGCTTTACTACATGCTGCACTGCTTGCATGGGGGCAGTAATTTAGCGGGAATTTGAAATGGATTTAGCCTGATCAGAGGCAGATTCAATCTGACTCGCTATCATGACAGCTCTGTCTACTGTGAGATCAGTTTAGAGTAAAAGTCTCTCACGTATTCGTGGGCTAAGCACATTTTCCACTAACTCATCGTGAATCTTGTCATTGTTATGGAAGTATACTCAGAACTCAGAGATGACGGATTGACAGAATGTTTATTGACAACAGCTTGAGCAGCAGGGAATCAGGTGAGTGAATGCAACAAGGATATATTCAATGAGCTGAAGAGGAATGTGATGGCAGTCTTGTCTTACAGGATCAGGAGATCATGGATGGGTCGAATGGATGGAGGAGCACACACCCGTGAGACTTGCTGGTAGTAGCAGAGGCCCCGAGACGAGGGAGGACGAAGATGAGGAGGACACGCTGGAAAAATCACAGGAGGTAAGTACAGGAACGTCACTGGTAATATCTACTCGAACTAGAATTTGTTAGGGTAAGAAATGAGTCCTTTGTGGCAAAACGAGACCGGACACGGGTGTGAGATGATGTGTGTGCTTTTGAAGCCAGCATGATGACTGTGCAGATGAGTAGCAGGTATGTGTGATTAGTATTCAGGTGGGTTAGGGTTAGGGTCATCAGCACAGGCACCGGATTCAAATGTAACAACAAGTTCACGCAAAGCAGCAAAGTATTTTATAACTGTCTCTTGAGGAGCCTGGCAGCATTTACGGAAGGCATGATGTTCAGCTACTATGTTAGCTTTTGGCACAAAGTAGGCTTTTAGTGCAGCTTCTGCATCCTTGTACGTCATACCTGTGTTAGGCAATGCATAGAAAATTCCATGTCCCTCTGTGCCGAGGCAGAGTCACATTTATTTTCGTACCACCATGAATCATTATACGTACAACAAACCATCGTGATGAGATTGCCCGTTTATCAGTTAAGAAAAATGAACATGCTTTTCACCAGATTAACATTTCACTCGCAGTGAAAGGTGATACAAGAAAGGCATCTATAATTTTGCACAAGACAGCCACTTTTTTTTCTCATGACATATTAGTAATCTTTATCGCTTTTTATAATGAGTAATGGGTGTGTTTGTCCAATCAGAGTCCAACCAGAAGCAGTCAGTCTCCCATTCCCTTTAAAAGCCTGTTGCGCAGCAACCATGGCAGAGTCACTATTTACATAGCAAAAACTGAAAAATCAACCAGATTAAAGCGCATGAGCAGACCATCTACTGGGCACAATAATAATCTTTTACATAGTAATCCCTCAAATTATAATACCTACCAACTAACTTTAAATAACAAATATAATAGGCATACTATCACAGTTCACCCCAAAAAACAACATTACTACTAACTAACTTTAAATAACAAATATATATATATCTTTTGTCATTTGTTATTTACAATGGCGCAGTCTATTTCAGTTGCCTCGAAATAGCAACGTGCCAACGATGCGCCTGAACACACCTCGTTGTCAGATCAGCACGCCCATGGGCGCAAATGCATTTGCTATTTAAACAATGTGGCGCCTAGTCATTCAACATTGATAAATGAAAGTGTAATTAAGAAAAATCACATTTTGTTCAATATAACTATTGAAATCAATTATTGTGTAGCACCACAATATGTATAAAAAAATCCTTTCTTTTTAAACCCTCATAAGAACGATTATTCATGCCAGTGAATCTGGGAAAGGTTTTTAAGGTACACTGCTCAAAAAAATTAAAGAAACACTTTATATATATATATATATAGCATCAAGTAAATTAAACTTCTGAGATATTGATCTGGTCAGTTACGTAGCAGAGGGGGTTGTTAATTCATTTCAGCTGCTTTGGTGTTAATAAAATTAACAACAGGTGCACTAGATGGGCAACCATTAGAAAACCCCCAAAACATGGATGGTTTTACAGGTGGAGGCCACTGACATTTTTTTCCCTACTCATCTTCTCTTATTGTTTTACACTAGTTTTGCATTTGGCTGAGGTCAGTGTCACTACTGGTAGCATGAGACGATACCTGGACCCTACAAAGGTTGCACAGGCAGTCCAACTCCTCTCAAGAGCATGTAGGAGATTCCAGGAGACAGGCAGTTACTCTAGGAGAGCTGGACAGGGCAGTAAAAGGTCCTTAACCCATCAGCAGGACCTGTATCTGCTCCCTCCAGCAGGCCACTGGTGTGAATGCCTCTGAGAAAACAATCTGAAACAGACTTCATGAGGGTGGCCTGTGGGCCTGACGTCCTCTAGTGGGCTCTGTGCTCACTGCCTAGCACCGTGTAGCTTGATTGGCATTTGCCATTGAACACCAGAATTGGTGCTCTGTGCTTTTCACAGATGAGAGCAGGTTCACCCTGAGCACGTGTGACAGATGTAAAAGGGTCTGGAAAAGCGGTGGAGAATGTTATGCTGCCTGTAACATTGTTCAGCATGACAGGTTTGGTGGTGGGTCAGTGATGGTCTGGGAAGGCAAGACAATGGCACACTTACTGCCATTAGGTATCGGGATGGAATCCTTGGACCCATTGTCAGACCCTACGCTGGTACATTGGGTCTTTGTTCCTCCTGGTGCACGACAATGCCCGGCCTCATGTGGCGAGAGTATGCAGTCAGTTCCAGGAGGATGAAGGGATTGATACCATTGAATGTCCTCCACGCTCGCCTGACCTAAATCCAATAGAACACCTCTGGGACATTGTGTTTCGGTCCATCTGACGTCGACAGGTTGCACCTCAGACTGTCCAGGAGCTCAGTGATGCCCTGGTCCAGATCTGGGAGGGAATACCCCAGGACACCATCCTTTATCTCATTAGGAGCATGCCCTAACGTTGTCAGGCATGCACGCAAGCACGTGGGGGCCATACAAACTACTGAGTACCATTTTGAGTTGCTGAAATGAAATTTCACCTTAATGGACTAGCCTGCTGCACCCTTTTTTCACTTTAATTTTGAGTGTCTAACAAATCAGCCCAAACTACTTTGATGATTTTAATTTCCATTAAACAATGTGGCATCTTTTCATTCCTAACAAATTACCCAGTCCATATCAGTATAGATATCCTGCATGATATTTTTCCCCATTGAGATCTGATGTGTTTTCAAAGTGTTCCTTTCATTTTGTTGAGCAGTTTATTTCCAACCAATTTGCAAAAAATCCCTTGAAATATGAGATCAGTGAGTCAGTTTCAAAACACTTTTAATCGATCTGTGCCAAGCCAGATATGCACAGATCCAGTCTTACAGTATCAGAAGCATTCCAGAAAACCATCAGTGGATTACGGGAAAACCCTGCCTCAGTCAGTAATAATGAGTCAGAAGTCAGCCATCCTGGGAAAAAAAGGCAGTAGGTTGTGAAGAAAGATCAGGTCCATGCGGTGTTTGGGTGAATGTATTGTCACTTGTATTGTTCACTAGCTTCTGGGAAAACTCTGATCTCTGTTCTTCATGCCTGTAAGTGACTATAGGATCTGATCTTAGGAATTCCTCCTCCAGAGGAAGAGCTCTTTGATTTTTCATCTTCATCTTTTCTGTTATATCCATACTACATAAATAGATTAAGAGTAATAATAACCCGAATTTCTATAATAACTACAGCCATAAAAATAATGTGATTTGTCATCTTCAGCTGTTGCCAACTCAAATACTGTTACATCATCATCATCATCTCTGTTATATAAACATACTGTACATTACAAAATTATTCATCACAATATTTTAAACAATGCTTTCATTTGTTTAATAATAATAATTGTTAAATTTTCTTAGTAAACAAAACTGCAGCACTCATCACATAAGACTAATGGAGGACTGAAATAATGTTTACAAATGTTTAGAAAGTTGTAGATAATGGATAATGTTTGTTAATTTTATGTTAAAATAAATCATACATATACTTTACAATTGAAAAAAAAAGATTGTCTCAAATAAACATGAAAAATCCTTAAAATCATCTCACCTGTAATTGCTGAAATGAATATCATAATCCACAAATGGCCTAATTTAGTATTTTCTAATCAGATGTTGTTATTATTATTTACTGAATTTATTTAAAGAAATAAAGCAGTAAACAGGGTAGTGAAGCTCTTACCTGAAATATATTCAGTGAGTGTCTTCAAACACTGTGAAGCCTTTACCACGCATCCTGGTTATTTCACCTGAGCCAGGTAAAATACTTTCACTTTCATGAGTTTTTTTTTTTTTTTTTTTGTCTACTTTCATGCAGGCGACTTGCTACCTGCCATTACCTGTGTATAGTGTTGTATATTTAAATTATAATACTGTACATTCAAGGAAATGTTTGAGAAAGTGAAAAGGAAATTAAGAATAGTTCATAGTTTAACCGCAAAATAGTCTTTTTCTCAAATTCTTGTACAATATGGGAAAATACCCACAATGTGGACACATTTATTGTTTTTACAGACGTCATGACTGATATTTCTCATTACCATTTAAAAATAGGGTAAACATACCTATTAAGCCCAGCCAGACTTTTTACATTTAATGATGTATATCTTAATTCAAATGCTTTTGTCATTTAAAATAAAATTAAATATTTTTGTGTGAGAGATTAATATTTTATTTGAATATAACTTCATAACTTTTAATATAACAAATATTTTGTGCACTAAAAATCTCAATGTAGATTTTGGTGAGCTTAATAGGTACGTTTACCCTACCCATCATTTAATAAAATTCACTGAAAGATAAGTCACTTTGGATAAAAAACATCTAATAAGATATCACATGCACCAGTCCTTCAGTGACATGAATTTGAACCTGGTCAGATTGTCTTTACTTTTGACAGGTACCATGGTTGTAATCTGGTGTAGACTGTAAATGGATAAAGACAAGAGCCCTGCTGCATAAAAGAAGAGGAAGCAACTTGACCAGACACCACTTGAACCCCTAGAAGTTACGACTTAACCAGCACAGAAGATATTAGAGTGCATTCAAGATATTGGAGGTCAAATGCCCTGGCAAAGATTCCTTCTGTGCTTTTGTTGAATTAGGCTTATGCGAGCCAGTCACCTAAATGCCATGCGACTAAGTCACAGGAAAATCCCTTCACTGGACTATTGAGCTGTGAAATGAAGGCGAAAGACGGGAACAATAGAGCCTTAAAATTAGTAAAATTAGTAAATGATCTACTATAATACAATTAAATATCACAATATTCGTATTTCTTGAAGAAAAAAAAAACATTAGAATACAAGGCTGCTTTTGAAAGGCAGATGTTTTGTCTAATCAGAGTGTGTAGTTACCATATCTGCCAGCAGGGGAACAATGCTAACCAGCCACACTGACTGCTTGGTGTTTTTCTAAATTTCATCATTTGGTTATTTCTGTTGTTTCAGGATAGCAGAATGAAAGTGAAAAGTGAACGTGGGAATTTGTGCTCTGGATTTAACCCATCCGTGTGAACACACAGCAGTATATGGTACTGTATATCAGATATTGTATGCTGTGTTATATTCTTGGGGTCACTTTATGGCTCTATGGAGTTAAAAAGTTGCTTATATTATTTTTGGTTGTTCAGATCGGAATACTATAGTGTATTTTTTTCCCTTTAAGTTGTTTATAGGTTCACCAATGTGACATCAGACATCATGTTTTTTTTTTAAAAAAAATTTTATCTCTTACTGGGTCTGTTTGTTGATAACCAGGTTGGTTTATTTTTAAGAGTGCAGAGATTTTATTCATCTAATTTTTATGAGACAGTGGGTAAGCAGTATGCAGGACAATATTATCATGCCCTGCTAGATTTCAATCTTCCATAGATGGGGTGTGGACAACAAAAATATAAAAAGCACCATGATGCTTTATTATCAAAAGCATCTGATGAACAACATTCAGTCTGCAAGCCCTGAGCCTATCATACTAAGGAGGAATTTGATGCTTAATTAGTAAAAATCATTAATGATAGAAAAGAGGAAGTGAGGAGGAAGTAGATATCATTTGACTAAACATATGGAAAATCCTGACCTCAGAATTAAAGTGAACTGATTCACATTAACTTCTGTAGACCCATGGCAAAGGTTTTGGAACAGTGATATTTGAAATATTATCACTCGACGTTAATTAAAATTTTTGATAAAGCCAATGCATGTTAACTCCATACATATTAGCTACTATTAAACACGTCTGTAATATTGATGCGGAAATAATCAAGCTTTTGGGGTTGTATGTTTGCTAGTGCGTTTACACTTTAAAATGTCCTTTTAATGATGGATGTTTAAAGGTTGAATAGATCACTGTCCAGGTTTAGGGTGCTATTTGTAAATACCTGATGAAACATAAATGCAATAAACATACGATTGCAGTTATCTGTGTTTTTCAAGCCATCGCAGGTATTTTTATAAAAAATATTTATAATGCAGTGTTAATCGATTATAAAAACCTTTTTTTTTGCCTCATTCTGTGATATGAAACCATGTCAGACCTCAGAAGGTAGTTATTTCAAACACTCGACTTATGTTATTAAGTGATTTGGACTAAAACATGTCATTAAATTGTTCTTTTTGTTTGACACATTTGTAAACAGGCTTGCACTCACTGCAAAACTGTATCGCACGCGTGCTACTAAATTTAATCACAGCACAGACACTATAAAGTCACCGAGATCGGGACCTCTGTAAATAACTAATTTGCTGTTTAAAACTTCTCTTATGAGTATCTGCATGTATAATTAAATTTAGACAGACAATTTGCAAGAATGTTTAGGGTCCGTGGTATAAAAATGATCGCTGAGAGATGCGAATAGGGGTAGGCTGCAGACCCCAATAGCGTCTGTGTTTTACACCCCTGTTGTTCCTGATGCGTCCAGTAGGGGGAGGCTGTACAGTATGAGCCAATCAGCACAGAAGCCATAGGAATAAGAGGTATGTTAAAGGGATACTCCACCCCAAAATGAAAATGTTGTCATTAATCACTTACCCCCATGTCGTTTCAAACCCGTAAAAGCTCCGTTCATCTTCGGAACACAATTTAACCTTTTGAGCGGTACGGTCCCACATATGGGATTCTTATTTCCGTGCCCCTGGGCGTATGGTCCCATATATTGGATTTAGAACATTTGTTGACGTCACATAACTGCCAAATTCAAACTGCGTTTTCGCTTGTTGGCTGTCGCTGAGCCAGAGAGAGACGTGCACTGCTTTTGTCATACTATCACAACTATGCAGTGTTCTTAACCACATAATGAATATTTTCGGTTTCAGACATTTAAATACACATAAATAAAAAATACACGCATATGTCTATGGAAGCAACAATATCAATCCATTCAAATTTAATTTAAAGATGTCCTTTATTCATATCAGATACACATAGTGTAAGTAACTATAAAGTTCACTCTATTCATCACCCAGTTCACCCGCCACTTATTACCTGTATTTCGGGAGAGATTGATGAATTCACGTGCTGCACTGCAGCGCGAACAAACATGGCGGCGCCCATCTCACATTACAGATCATGATCAAGATCATTTAGAAAGGTTTTTAAATGACAAAACACACTCATTTACACATATTTATGAATCGAATATCAGATTGTTCATGACATGGTATGCAAGTTTTGTGTGTCACGTGACGAGCCTGATGCGTCACTATGGAAACAGTAAGGAGAACGTTCTAAAATAACGGTCGCCTTAAAAAAACTCACTCTGCGGGGACCGCTAGAATATTTTAAACTCACCACTGAAAAGGTTAAGATATTTTGGATGAAAACCGGGAGGCTTGAGACTGTCCCATAGACTGCCAAAAAAATAACAGTATCAAGGTCCATAAAAGGTATGAAAGTCGTTGTCAGAATACTCCATCTGCCATCAGACGTGCAATCTGGGTTATATGAAGCAACGGGAACACTTTTTTGTAAGCGAAGAAAAAACAAAAATAATGACTTTATTCAACAATTCCTTTGTCAACATTCTCCTCTGTGTCACTCCATATCACCATATGCTCTTCTGTATCATCCACGCCACAATTTCTTTCAAATTAAAGCTAAATACATGTAGAAAAAACACATCCTTGTGGCGCGGATGATACAGAAGAGCATAGGCAGCATTCGGTGATATGGAGAGACAATATTTGGGAGTCAGCAAATTGAAAGGCAAGGAAGTGGCCAAAAGAATTCAAAGTGACTTTTCCAAGCATTCGTCTCTGTTACTAATTCCAAAACGTCACTTTAGAGCTAGTAACGAAGAAACGCTGAGCTGCTTGAAAGCTTGTTGTATTACTGTAGTAAAAGCTCGCTGTATTATATAAAGTATTAAGAGAGAGAGATGGACTGAGTGAATGTGATTACCTGCATCTGATACAGCATCTCAGTCTCCTACACACAATAAAACAAAGTTTGAATGTCCACTGAGGAAAGCGTTATCTTTTTCGGGTCGTCAATATCTTTTTATCAGTTAAGAGTGATTTCTGATGACAGCGCTGCTCAGTGCATTTGTTAGCTGCGTCGTTGATGAAAGTAAAAATATAACTTCCGTTTACAAAGGCGTATTTTTCAATGTAAAAGTCTTTACTGCAGTACTGACTCATAAAAACAGTCTCTTGTTGCCATCTAACGGCGGAACAATGTAACTAAAATCACCATCACGAACACACGCGCACCATGTCTCGGTAATAAACACTATTATTATTTTATATATAATAGGCTATATTATTTATAGAATAATCATATTTAATAAACAACAACAACAGCCATCATAAAAGTTGCTAGGCAATCCGGTCAACCGTACAATGGCAGCACGATATAGTGTATACAGCATTGAATTTACATAAACATGATGATTAGATTTTGCTAAAACTATTTGCTCTGGAACAAATAATAGTTTAATGAGACCAAAGACTGCCCGTTAGATTTACCCAAAACGAATTATATCTGATGTTTAACCACTATAGAGACATCAGAGCCAGCGGTAAATTCCAGAAGATCTGGCCGCGCTGGGGTGCTCTCGGCGGGTGTAATGAGCGCTGAACGGCCGCTGGAGTATGGAGACAGATTAGTCTCAAATATAATTCACGCAAAAAACACGATTCACACATGCGTAAACAATTTCACATGCAGGAAACCTAATTCACGTACACACACAAAAAAATTCACGTGCGTAAAAAAAAAAAAATATTTTCACAAAAAGCAATTCACATGCGCAAAATAAAATTATATATTCATAAAATACATTTCACAAATGCAAAACACAATTCGTAGATATACAACTGTGCACAAAAACCTTTGAATGTTTAAAATGTACGAGTGTCTGAATGTACAAATTGTCATTTACTACGAATCCACTCGGATTTGTGTGTGTGTGTTTTTGAGACTTTCCTGGCAGAGCTCTCTTCCCACGTGGGTCTATCGTACTCTTTAGCCAATCAGATGCGAGCTTACCATTCAACCAATCATATCATAAGCCACCGAGAGTGCATTCAGAAGCTCGCAGGCAATCGGAGGAGACGTCAAGAGAGAAGCCCATAGAAGCCCTGGCGTTACATTTTAAAATACTATACAAAATAATTAATCAGAATACTTACTCCTGCTCACTCACGCCAAAAAAACTCCCCGCTCGCACACGCCGTCTCTGCAAGATTAACGATGCCAGTTTGCACGCACAGCTACTAGAAGATTTACATCTGTCAGACAGGTTGCTGACATCATCAAGCTTAGTTTGAGTCTGCGCGTCAGAAACGGAAGTGCTAAAAAATCGCTAAAAATGGGCTTCACTTGTCTCAGTTGAGTTCCAATTGGGTCGCTGTGTCCATTTCTTTTACTGTCTATGGGATTACTGATGTAAAGGCTTAATTTCCGTTCTAATTAATCCATATTGCGCAAAAGGTGCGCAGAATCGTGCTCCTTGAATGCAGTCTCAGTGGCTTATGATATGATTGGTTGAATGGTAAGCTCGCATCTGATTGGCTAAAGAGTACGACAGACCCACGTGGGAAGAGAGCTCTGCCAGGAAAGTCTCAAAAACACACACACACAAATCCGAGTGGATTCGTAGTAAATGACGATTTGTACATTCAGACACTCGTACATTTTAAACATTCAAAGGTTTTTGTGCACAGTTGTATATCTACGAATTGTGTTTTGCATTTGTGAAATGTATTTTATGAATATATAATTTTATTTTGCGCATGTGAATTGCTTTTTGTGAATATATTTTTTTTTTCACGCACGTGAATTTTTTTTGTGTGTACGTGAATTAGGTTTCATGCATGTGAAATTGTCTACGCATGTGTGAATCGTGTTTTTTGCGTGAATTATATTTGAGACTAATCTGTCTCCATACTGGAGCTCACGTCTCCGAAAACTTCGAAGCAAATTTTCAAACAAACCGCATATCTGACGTCCAAGCAAGCACATTCTTGCCTAAAAACTCTAAAAACTGCATTTAGTGCCACAAAACAGTATTATCTTTAAAACTATCGTGGATTTGGGCGTCCGCCATACACGCGCTGTGAGAAATATGGCAACTTCGGCAAGCGGCGGAGTGATACTAACGGTGGAGAGGTCAAGGAGCTCTGTTGGGCTCTAATATCTCACTCCTATCAGCCAATCAGATTCGAGAACCAGAAAGGACTGTTGTATAACTTAATTTATACTACAGGGCCATTGAATGCTTGAATCTGATTGGCTGACGAACGTTCTGAGGTGTGCAATTATTATAAAGAGGCATTGGATGAGATACTGAAGAAATAGTCCTACTCACAATAGCGATTTAATGTCTTGATCGATGTCTTGAGGTGTGGTAACCGTAGCATAAGCGGAATAATTGACTCCGGGCCGTTGAATTATTAGAAAAATAATGCACACCCGAGGTGCTCCGCTTCGCGTCGTGGCCGTCTCACCACCTCAGGTGTGCATTATTTTTTTAATAATTCAATGGCCCGTCATCAGTTATTCCTTAAGTAGTGTTTATATTTAAAATATGGCTTTTCCACTTAATTTGATACTTTAGAAAATTAATTTAGAAAGTTAAATTCAGAAAGTTTGGGAAGTTGCATTTTAGGGTTAGCAATATCTTTATTTGTCCTTATTTACAAAAGATTAGAACTAATTTCAGTTTATTTGTTTATATTTTAATTTCTTTGTTTTCATAGGAACATCTGGCAACACTGCATTGCCACACTTAAACTGACAGTAATCAAAAAAGCCCACAGACAGGTTATTGCTGACAGGATATTCGGTTAGGCAAACGAAAAAAAAAAAAAAAAAACCCTCATATTATCTGTCAGAAACATTATCAATGCTATTACAAACAGCAGCATTTAACACTAGTACACAGATCTAGAGAACAAGTACATAAGGAAATGAAATAGGCCTATGCAAACACTGGCAATGAAGAAGTCTATTTTATTCAGTATAGTAGTTACATTTTAAAAAAGTTATGCAAATAAAACATTCATAAGAGCATTAGACAGAGTTATCATATAGCCTATAGCAATGGTTATTAATGAAAACTATTAAAGTAATTTGTATTGTTGCATGAATAGTAAACTGGTAAAATTATCCACCCTAACCTATATATTAAAGTATTAACAAATATTGATAGCCTACAATAAATATGGTATAACTTAAAAGTGTTCAACCGTCCAAAACAGAGAAAACATACAAGTCTGTCTCTTTTAAAGTATTATGATTAGTTGTTTTTGGTAGGGGTTATTATAATAAAGCACAATTCTAAACCCCACCCCAGACCTTACTACTTTTCAAACCCTGGTTACAGCCATGAGCACAGACCGATTTATTTATTTTATGTCGTCCTGTAAGGTAAGCGGTGCAGACTGCTTTTCATCATCTGTAGCCTAATACTTGGAGAACAAATGAAAACATATTTATTTGGGAAGTGAAACCTGTTCCATCTTTAAAAAGATCTGGGGCTTTTGACACAACATCAGCCCAGTCAAAAAAATAAGCCAAGTTTTAAATCCAGAAAATTAAACCCAAATGAACGTTTTTGAATAATAATTGTTATAAATGGAGATTCATATTTAAGAAAAAAACAAATAACAAATCTGATCTGTCATTTTAAGCACTGCAGTGTTATATAGACCTCTGGTGGTGTGCAGAAGATGTTTTGATAAGGTTCTCAACTTTTACAACTTATTTTTATTTCTGTAAGGAATCATTTCTGAGTGAAGTCAATCAGAAAGACATCAATTTAACATGACTTGAATGTGAGCTTATAGCTGTTTGTAGAGGATTACTGAAACCAGCATGCATTTTTGAGAAAGCTTCTTGACTAGAATGTGGCATCTAGAAATATCACATTACCAAGGCCTAGTAGTATTTTATCATTATTTACTAATAGCATTAACAAATGGCATAAGTATGATCACAACATACTAAAAACATTTTAGCTCCCTCTTATGCATGAGAACATTCCTTATTGCTCATAATATATTAGTATTGCTCATACTTTGAATTAGACATATGGTCTCTTTCAAACAGTGCAATGATTTTGTCCACTTCAAATCAAATGAAGTGCATTAGCTGTCTGGTACAATGAAGGACAAACAGGAGAAGGGTGTACCAGTCAGGCAGTCTGTGTTAACTGCTGCTTGAATCTCACTAAAGAGAGCCTGCTCTCTATTCCCAGTATTCTCTGTTCTCTGTTTCAGCTCTGCTAGCCGCTGCAGTATAATATGCTTTTCCCTGCCTCTTATAATTCCCCGGAAGTACAGCACAGCTGAAAGATGACCCTTCCTGAAAGGGGTAAAAGTTTAAATTAGAGTAAAATGAACAATGTTAAATTAACGGACATTGTAAATCTACAGCAAGCGATATGACTCTCACCTGATGTCTGGATAGTTATTAACTAATGGTTGTAAATGTTGTTTTACATCACTTTTTTTGCACCCAATGATCATGCTCAGCTGGTTCCCGACTGGATGGAGCCAATCTAAGGTTGAGTTCTACAGAAAAGAATATGGTAAGGAATATATTAGGATGTTCTGATGAAGAAGCACAGCTGTACAGAGTTGCATTATGGAGATTGTACCATATCTTGGAAAATCTCCTTCAGTTCCTCCCACTGATTTGTTATCTTAGTGGCAGCTGTCTCATTCTTCCTGTTTTTGCATGAGTAGTTATTCTTCATCAGCTGAGATACATATTCCTTCACCACAAAAAAGTGAGCTTTGTTCACAAAAGCCTAAAAAACCATAAACAGTGGAAAAACAGGAAAAAATATGGATACAGCAAAGAACATGAGCCAGAGATGGCACTCTCAAGCTGTAGCAGAGTCTTACATTAATGTATATGTGTATATTAATGAAGTAAACTGGTTGGCACTCTCACCTGTTTAAGTTTTGGGGTCATATACTTGCTCTGATCAGAAAGAGTCTTGGTTCTGCTGATCAGCTGTGAAAAGTCTTCATCAAATGAAAACCATTTCCCTGTCATTTGTCTCCTGAGGAAAGGCTACAAACAGAAGCTCTTTACTCAATATTAACTCACTCCACTATCAAACATATACATTCAGTTAATTATCCATTTCCAGTTGCATAATCACATTGTTTTTATACTTCAGTGATTTCTTTACTTCTAGAATCCTGCACATATATGATATTGATTTGTATTAAAATAAATACTTCATAAGGGTTGTTTGCCTGTTACAATCTGCATAACACTGAGAGTCCGGTGTGACTCTCAAACTAATGCCATTGTTTACCAATGAGAAAAGTGTGCATTTCAGAAGCTCACACCTTGACATCAGTTTTGAAGTCCTCCATCACAGCTTGACTCAATCTGATGGTCAGTCCATCTATTTCATTTTGAACCAGCCCTAGTTGAATCGGGCAGGTGTCTCGATAGCCCTCCATGTGCTCTCTGGAGAAATAAAATATATTGAAATTATATTGTATTATAGTACTGTAGTATCAGCTGTTTTAAAGAGAACTAGGGTTGGGCGATATAGTTAAAAAATTATCACGATATAATGATTCATAATTCATTTGGTATCAATAGTTATTGATTTTTTTTAATAACCTTTCTTAAACAAAGAGCAATAAAAAAAAGTTTAAATTTAACCACTGTATTTTAATTTGCCCAATTTATTAAGAAAAACAACTTATTTTAGTTTTAACAGTCAAACACAAAATAAAATTGAAACAAATATCTCCTTTCTTATATTCTATAGGCAGATTAAATAAGTGTTAAGGAAACATTTGGCCTGTCTCCTGAGGCCACAGAAGGGCGCAATGAGCAAAATAATGCTCCTCATTAAATTGTTTATTCAATGCAATGTAATAACAACTGTCTAAAAAAGTGCATACCGTCTAAACTAATTGGATTTATGAATCGAATATGATTTTGTAAATTGCATAAACAGTTATGAACAAAACGGCATCATTGTATTTATGCAGCTTTATACAAATAGACAAAGCGCCGATCACACAATTGCATTTAATAACAAATGAGAGGCAGTGGAGTGGAATAAAACCCCCACAAATTCTCAAGACATGTTTTCTAAAAGTTGAACTTCTGTTAACTTTATATGGCTTTCTATTCATCTCTTGTGTGAGATGCGAATGCAACTGTCATAGCTGCATTTCAAAAACGCGCCGAATCGCTTTCTGTTTTAACCTAACCAAATTCGACTATTATTTATTTTATTTATTTCTTTATTCACAGTCTCATCACAGGCAGGCACAGCACTCATTTCAGCATGTTTGTGTGTTCTGTTTGTTCAGTTGGCTGTTTACTTGTCTCTCATCATAATATGTGGAGACACATCCAGTGGTTTCCATCATTCTGGCATTCCCCAGTGTCAAGGACTTCCCCTGCCAACTGCCTGACTGCCTATATATAGCACAAATTCCTAGAAATCACATGACTGATTGTTATTTTTGCATGTTTTTTATTCATGGCATTTAAAATGACATGCTCAAAAACAGCTGGTACCTGAACTGAGTGATTATGACAAAAGATTAGAAGATCAAATGAAAATTCTTCCATTGATATAAATGTGAATGGTAACAAATAGCTTTTCTCTGTCTATTAAAGACCTCCTGGCTTTGTAAACACAAATTCTTTCTGAATGGGTGCTTGTGAAATAATGGAACTAGACTAATGCGGCTAGCTATGTATTATTTCTGCTCCTCCCAAACACTTGACAAAAATAACTTTTGGCCAGTGTTGTGTAAATGACTTACTTCAGGGCACTAAAGCTGTTGATGTAGCTGATGTGATACTCTGCCCAGAGAGGGGAGTTTGACAGAGGACTGCTCCACTCAACAAACGCTGACTCAAACCTACAAATAACCACAATCAGTCATACAGAGAAATAAAACAAGCAAACAAAAATAATTAAATACTGCCAAAATTCTATGCAATAAAACTAAAAATAAACAGATGACTTTATGTGTTTTATGGGATGTGGTTTTGATCAAAGGGAAAGGTGTTTTATTTGTATAGATTGGCAAAAAGAAACTTTGAAATGATATGCCAATCTGATTTACTATAATAACCGTAAAATTAGCACATAAAGATATAACAGCTGTTAAGTGAAGGAAACCTGAATAGTTGTCCTCTGTACATAAAATATAGACTACAGAAGCTTTAAGAGCTGTAGATTTACAAAACTGACTTCCACTTAGCATGTTACTGTAGTTATTTATCACAAACCGTTTTGGAAAGGTCTTCAGTTCCTCCAAACAGGAGCGCACAACCTTCTGCTCAAGGTTCACATCGATTCTTCTGGATCCTTGTACATGCCCTTTAATATTCTGGGAAAGAAAACAACATAAATGTGTTTTGTCCCCTTGCGCTGTTTTTTAATTACAGTGTCCTCGAAAAGATTTGGGCACTTAAGCCACTTACAAATGCCTAAATGTCATCAAATTAGATATTAAAACCAAGCGGCATCTGCATACGAATGATGCATTGGTATGAACATATTACACAAATATTTTACAAATGTCTAAATACTTTTTGTATTCATTAGTATACAGATTTTTATCATTTAAAACAGAACAAACTTCTTTGTTTGAATTATGTACTTGAAAATGGAAAAAAATAATTTTTTAAAAAATAAATAAATGGCACTTAGTTTGAAATCTAATTCAATGACACTACATTACAGCATTACAGTGGCTTAATTCTGCCTCCATGTGAGAATTATCATAAATATGAGTTTCCTAATCAGAAATTGGACTATTAGTTTTATCTATAACATCTGCTTTGCTTTCTCTATAGCTGTTAAAGTCATGTATGTTTATGTATAGGTACATAAATAATCATTTGATGCATAATCTATTCTATTTATTTGACTGAAACTTCAGAATCATCAGCAAGATGACTATCTAGATATCATGGTAAAAATATGCACAGTGCGAGCAATGGTTATTAAGTTGTAAACGAATGAGACACTACATTTTATTCAAAATCAAAATCCATATCTTCAGTACATGTAGGCTTTAATAAGAATTCCCCAAGAAGTAGGCTAGAATGAACCTGGTTTCCTGCATGATTCCTATTTATTCTGACAGCAAAGCACTTGAACATAACAAACTCATAATTGCAACTTCATAAATGGAAAGCAGAAAATTTCTAATAGCATGTGAGAACAGCATAGGTTTTGGGACCACTATAAGTAAGTTAAAATACATGTCCAATACTGCCCTCTATTGGTAAACAAATGCTCTCGTGAGTTTGTGGCAGTATAAATTGGAAATCAATGGACTTTGCTTTTACACTCATTTTATTTCCATGTAAAACTGAGTTAAGTTGAGCTAATTATGAAAGTCTTACAGTCCAGATGTCCATGTCAATGTGTGAGCTGTAGATTCCCTCATCAATCACTGGTTTTCTCTTTTCTTTCCACATTTCCTCATTCTCCAGCTCAATAATTCTGTTGAGTGATGTTTTCATGTCAGCCTGTTAAGAGCACAGATTACACTGAATTCAGAAACTCTCAGTTCTCATCTGACATCACACTATCAGTACAATCTCACTATTAGTGTTATCTCAGATGACAAATATGCTTTTATGCTACCTGTAAGCGACTACAGTATTTGTCTTTTATCTGATTAAGGAAATCGTTGTCCAGTGTCAGCACTCTCTGATCTTCCTTCAACTCAGGCTGCAGAGAGCTGCTTCCCATTACCTTCTCACTATGGAAACAGCAATTGAATTCATAATTAAAGCCATAATCATAACCTTTAAAATAATTGTAGAGTCACATCTATAATAATCAATCTCATAATCTGTCATAAACATGCCTCTCAACTCTCAAAGGATATCCATTAAATATATGGTTCTATGCATTATTGTGAAACTAAGTTCTTCAGAATGAATTGCATCAACTGGATCACAAATGAGTATCCATATAAGGATTGAAGGCGGCTGGAATAAATCAAGATGAGCTAGTCATCACACTGAACCAAAACTGTGTTTGGGTCATTTAAAAACACTAGACCTTTCACGATTTGAGAAGTGGATGTTTGGAGCTCAAGACTTTCATCTGAAAAACCTCTGATTGACACAGTAGATCAGTCTTTTGATTGGCTTATGTGAATGAGAATGTGAATCCAGTGAAACTCCAGGTCAATGACATCAAATGCCATTGAAATGTAAACTGACGTGGTGTATCAATATCAAAATATTCAATATCGAAAAGTGTTTTAAGTTATATTGACCTTCTGTATTTAGAAAAACGTAATCTAAACTGAGGAAAACCTCACCTGGGGTAGCGATGAATAATGAACTCAAGAAGAGCATAGTAATCTTTCAGCTCTGTCACCTTTTCCAGAAGTCTCTTTAGATGCTCTCCTACAGCCTCGTGATAGCAGGACACATAGGTTTCAAACACATTAAAGTCTTCTGGATATGAGCTCTGAAGCTCAGTCTTCACTCTCTCCAAATCCTCCACCACAACTTTACCCAGAAGCCCCAGATGCACTGCCAGCCAGGCAGCGTTCTGCTCACGGCTGTCCAGATGAACTTTCTTCAGTGTATCTTGAACCCCATTTAGTATTGCATCCCTCCATGCTTCCCTCCATCCCTGCATCGCTCCTGGCTCTCCCTGCCTCTTCTCTTCCTCCAGGATAATGTGTGCTACATACACCAGCAGATCTTTATTGCATGAGGGAAGAGCATTGGAGTTGCGTACAATGACAAACATTTTGTTCCTTAATGTGCTATAGAGCAGACTGAGGTCTTTCTCTTTATTGACTAGTTCGATAGGATAGTCTTCTTGATCCAGAGCTTGATGCTCCTTCTGAAACTCCAGGCGTAGAGACAGCAGATTCACGTAGGCCTCCTCTAAAGCTTCCATCTCCATCAGTTTGTTAATCTCCATTACTGCAGAAAATAACAGAAAAGAGGAGAACAAAAAGCAAAATATTATAATACAGATGACTACATGAGTTGTGTCCTGATACTGGAACCATAACACAATTTTGTCAACAACTAACATATTTCGGTCATGAATGTTACACAAATATTTGACAAATGTCTAAATACTTTTTGTATTCATTATTATATATATTAGAATGCTTCTGTCTAGATCCCTGCCTCATGAGCTCATGTTTTCCAAAAATATATTATAATATGCTCTGTTTACCACTGATTAGCACTGAAGTGTTTCTGATGTGGTCTGGGTAATGTCAGCATATGTGATGACCTTTACAGATAAACACTAAACAAAACAAAATGTAACTTTCATTGCATGTCCTCTTCATGACAGGTGTGCAAAAAAAGCGCCAGTCTTCAGTGTCACATGATCCTTCATTCTAGTATGATGATTTGCTTCTCAAAAAACATTACTTATTATTATAACTGAAAACAGATACGCCATTTAATATTTTTTGCAGAAATTGTAATACCTTTTTTCCTAGCATGAATAGAAAGTTCAGAAGAACATTTATTTAGAAACATTCTTTTGTAACATTATAAATGTCACTTTTGAGTAACTTAATGCTGAATAAAAGTCGGGTTACTTAACCCAAACTTGAGCAGTAGTGTATATGTGGATTGTTGTTCAGCATGACATATGGTTATACACCATATAAACCCATTTTAAACTGCATTTTTAAAACATAATTTTTTGCATGCCTTGTTATGACCTTTAATTTAATTCAGAGAAGATTCACAGCTTGAATTCACAGGAACCCAGACAAAATGGTAAATGTGGGCCCCATACTGTGTAAAGACCCTTGCTAAGAGCAAACTTTTTAAAGATGATATTTAGGAAAGTAAAATTAATTTGAGCAAATGACCCAAAAGTTATTGGTGTAACACAAAAAATAACCAGTACAAATATCAAAAACATTCATCTAATATTATACTGTAAATCCTTTGTCAACTGCAAAGGGACATGCACTTTCAAACTCACCTGACAAAGGCGTAGTTGGTATCTCTGGCAGAGTATATGTGTCTCTGAGCTCCAACACTGTATCTACGACCTCTGTCTGCTCTTCAGAGGGAGTCATGGCCTCTGTGACAGGTCTAAGTGGTTCTTGTTTTTTTTGTTTAGTAACCAGACCCAAGCTCTGCCTGATCGATGCCCCTCTCTTTACCAGTGAACCTGTTATTTCAACTGCAGAATCTGAGAATAGCACAAACGGTTACTGGAGATGATTTATGTATTATGTTTATATTTTTACTTAACCAGTTATACAGTGAGCTACTTTACTCTAAATTTGACCCTTTTAGTGAATGAACATTTATAGTTTAAAAAGAATATTTAACTGAATAATCTAACAGCTTAATGTAAACTAATGCAGTATTATATTCCTTATACCTTATACCCTAATGATATAATAAACATGCTATAAAGGTCAAGAGGACACATTCTTTGTTCATGTAACTGTTCTATTAATTTTAGAAATAAACATTGTAAGGTGTGTTGTTGTGTTTTGTTTTTACATATTCAATTCAATTCAATTCAAGTTTATTTGTATAGCGCTTTTTACGATACAAATCATTGCAAAGCAGCTTTACAGAAAATTAAAGTTTCTACAATATTTAGTAGTAGCTTATCAGTGGTGACTGTCAGTTTATGTGCATACGGCAGAAATGTTCAGCGAAATCAATAAAAGACGTAAACAAACAGACGATTAACACTATTAACAGCAATTATGCAATCAAACTTATAGCAAAATGTGGTAGTTCTGTATGTTGTTTCTGGGTTAGCATCATCTGAGGTCCTCTGAGGGGTTGGCATCATCTCTTCTCAGGTGTGTGAGTATAAACAGTGCTGGTTTAACCCTAATCAAGTGAACTGTTAGCCAAGAAACAGATGCTTTTTGTTATATTTTATAAGACTTTTAATAAGCTGAATCTGCATGTTTCTCTCTTCAGGTTTGAGCAGAGGATCTCCTCACAATCTTCATTTCAGAGTCCAAAGGCAGGAAAGGCTTCTCTTGCCAGAACTATGTCAGGTGACTGGTCTTTGCATGTCACTAGATTCACCTCTAGACAAGTGAAAAACAATGTGTGCTATCATGACAGCAAGTGTGCTATTGTGTGCTATTTTTCACATAATTATGTGAAAAATATGCAAAAGTGTTCAATCAAAATGCAGGTGTGAATTATGAACTAAAGCTTAAACTCCCAAAGAGTACAAAACATTTCAGCAACAAACCTTTCTGTATTGTTTGCAACATTTACTATCAACACTTCCTGTCATGATAGCACACATTGTTTTTCACTTGTCTAGAGGTGAATCTAGTGACATGCAAAGACCAGTCACCTGACATAGTTCTGGCAAGAGAAGCCTTTCCTGCCTTTGGACTCTGAAATGAAGATTGTGAGGGAGATCCTCTGCTCAAACCTGAAGAGAGAAACATGCAGATTCAGCTTATTAAAAGTCTTATAAAATATAACAAAAAGCATCTGTTTCCTGGCTAACAGTTCACTTGGTTGTTTATGATCAGGGTTAAAACAGCACTGTTTACACTCACACACTTTATAAGTACCATAACTTCTGCTTTAGCTTTTAAACTACTGAATTTGAGAAGTCATTGTCACAAAAAGCAACACTTTTCACCATGTCTAGTGGTTATACACTTACTTGGAGACTGCGGTGGTCGTAATGGAGAATTTGAGCTTTGGTCATCTGTGTTCTCCGACCTTTTGCTTTTAAATACAATAGGGCTCTTTTTACTGACCGCTTTCAAACTTTCTCTGAACGACATCCTTAATCCAAGACTCTTCTCTTTGACTGGACTGTCCATCTGTTCTTCGCCATTTTTTGAACCCTTGGTTGCATCCTCAACCCATTCGGATGGGTCATTAACCTCATTTCCAGCATCTACTTCTTCTTTAGTAGTTTCTGCCATTTGACCATGCATCAGTCAGATAAAGCCTGCAGAAAATACATCAACAACTTTCAGAAATCTTGAATTATTGCACTAAAAACGCAGTGGAAGGTTTGACGGTGTTGACCACTACACCCAAGTGTGAAAATCCAACTGTTGAATCTATCAGCAGGTTCATCATGATGTCGGGAGTTTTTTGTTTACTGACAACATGGCATTTTTTTCACAGGGGTGTAGACGGCATACGTTGTCATAAAAACAAAAAGACGTGAACTCATATTAACACTCATATTACTCATATTAAGTTCATGAATCATGATGTGTAGTGCCTTTCTACTACAGATATAATAATTAGGCTACACACACCTCACATACCATAAATATCATGATGCCATGTACATTTTTAATGTGAGATCTTCAATCAAAAACGAGAGTGATAACAATTCTAACTTTCTCATACTGCCTGACAAAATAACTGTTTCAATTTAAAGTGTTCAATTTAAAATTTAAAGTAAAGTCATTTCACAATACGGGTCCCAAACTTAATAGATTAACCTCACATATGGTGAATACTGGGAAAGTAGGACACTTCAGGAAATTTTACTTTTACTGCAATTTACCTGACATTACACTTTTATGGAAAGCTTAGGATGTCTTCTTTTAGGCTATAGTTAAAAGTAAAAATGAAGCATATTGGAAAGAAGAAAATTCAAAGCCCTCTCCTGTCCAAACCCCAGATTTTTTTTTTTCAGGCAATACAGTCAAGTGGTCAAGCACATTTCCCTGTGCTTTTTTATTTTTAGTGTTTTTGTTCTACAAAATAGCCCTACACAATAATTAAAAAGTCCACTTATTTCATCTTCAAAACTCCAATTTTGTCATTCCATTCTGAAGTAACCAACATGTCATTACACTGAACTTACACATTTGTTAATACACTCTACACTGCACTCCACTGCCATTTAAACAAGTGTATTGCTGTATAAGTTAATCATAAACGTCTAAATATGATATGGTGTCCCACTTTAAATTATTACCTATAACCTCGGTTTATAAAATGACAGATTGTAAGAAGTTTCTGAGTTATGGAAATATCTCCTATACATAACACCGAAAGCAACACTAGCAGTGGTTTCTCTCTGAACAAGATTACATTACTCCTTCAGTGTGTCATCACGGACAACAGCTCAAAGAAATTCGCTACAATGACACATTACAGTAATGTGACATCAGTTTTAACCACTAAACTCTCTGAAGCGTAAATGTCTGTTATTAGCACATCCACGGCAACCCGGATTAAAGGTAGCGGAGTAGGCTATTCTGAAGGTCAGACACTTTTAACATGTTCATAGGTCAGTCAATTATAACACGTTTACCAACAAACGTAGCTATTATTACTTTAAAATGAGTTTATAAATATGTTTGTGAACATCGCAAGGTAAATTGATGCCCGCACTCACCTGAGATCCGATTTCCTTAAGTCTGCCACTCGCAGATCTGTCACTTTTCACATAAACTACTGCAAAACAAGCAGCTGGCAAACGCGCTGCACAGACAGGTTTAACCGCAAGATCAAACTAATCAATTTCCCGTAAACACGGTTCACACAATAGAGCCTCTGGTATTCACCTTGAAACGTCACTGAATAGGTGCACTGGGGCGCTCTGGTGCAGAAACTAGCTTCAGATTTTAGTTTCAGATTCACTACAGTTCTAGACAGAGTTGATTACACATCACTTTTTTGATTCCCATAATCTGTGTAAATACAGTTGTGCCTACTACTGAGAAAAAAAGTGGTTATGCAAAGCATAATGCGTTTCCTTCATGAGCAAGTAGCATATTCACAAAACAGCAAGTTCTGTGTCTTCTTGGGTTTATTTATGTATTTATACAAATGGTTAGTACATAAAAATTCAGAGGATTTAAAAAAAAAAAAATTATTAAAATACAATTTTGTTACGCAAACTAATTAAGTGACACCTAGTAAGTTGTTAAAATAATTTTTAAAAAGAGTCGTAAACATAGTCCACATATGTCATGGGGACTATGTTAATGGCACTTTCTGTTAATTTGTAACTAAATGGATGTGTAAACATTAATGCTCGTTTTTGTCAGATATTAGCTCAATGACAGGAACAAGACTAAGTTTATTGAACCAGTGGCAGGATTAACACAAGGCAGGTGAGCATTGACTTGGATGAAAAATTGTGAATGGAATAAACTGTATGATACCTTGAATCTTATCTCTTGTAAGTGCACAATGTCTCTCTCTCTGTGTGTGTGTGTGTGTGTGTGTGTGGATTCTGGGAAGTGTAGTTCGTGACGAGGAGTGACCGTGTTATACATTTACTTTGGCTGCATGTTTTTGTTTGGCTTCTGAAGTAGAGCAAAGACTTGTGTATTATTATTCCCTGATCTAATAACCTATTCTTTCATTGATAAAAGCACTGGTTTTTATACCTAAATGCCATGTGTCTTTTCAAGTATAGATGAAAGTGAAAGTAATTTTCCTGGCTTAATATAGAGCTGCTCTCAGAAGACAAGACATTCCCTGAAAAACTTTCAGGTAAGAGCTATTAACTTACGTTACTAAATTTTGGTTGCAGAAAATATAGTACAGCAGCTCATGTTTTAGAGGTAACTCTAAAGTAATTTTGTTTGCCAGCGAGACTGAGAGTGAATGTAAAAGAAATAGCAACCCTTTATATTATGTTTCACTTATGTATTTAATATTTACTGTATATTATTATCATAATTCTTCCTTGTTACTGTACTGTAGTATTGCTATAATTCATTTTAAGGTTTAGATTCTCATAAAATGATTAGAATAAGAATGGAATGGAAAATGATTTTGAGGTTTAAAATGTACAATAGTTTCTGTTTTTGCACATTGAAGGATGTCTTTCACAGACTTTCTTTCTTCAGAAAAAGCTATAGGGACAGTAAAAATAAATGGACATATTTATTATTTATCAGTGGATAAAGAGGATCAGTTTGAATTTAAGGCCACAGAGATCCCTCAAAAGCCATGCACAGGTAAGTCCCTAGTCTGGTTGTTTAAATAAATACAGCACATTTAATGCTGTACATATACAAACAGACATGCTGAAGGAGGCCTATCTGAACCTCTTATTCTCGCTTTGTTTTTCTCAATAGTTGCTCTCTCTGCGCCTGGATATACAAACAGACATGCTGAAGGAGGCCTATCTGAACCTGCTCTCTCTGCGCCTGGAACTCCAGCATGAACAGAGCACTCCGGAGGAAGGAGCTTTCCAAACGAATCTGGTTAATAAAGAGAAAGACCTCAGTCTGCTCTATGGAGCACAAAATGTTTGTTATTGTACACAGCTCCAGTGCTCTGCCCTCACGCAATAAAGATCTGCTGGTGTATGTAGCACACATTATCCTGGAGGAAGAGAAGAGGCAGGGAGAGCCAGGAGCGATGCAGGGATGGAGGGAAGCATGGAGGGATGCAGTACTAAACGGGGTTCAAGATACACTGAAGAAAGTTCATCTGGACAGCCATGAGCAGAACGCTTCCTGGCTGGCAGTGCATCTGGGGCTTCTGGGTAAAGCTGTGGAGGAGGATTTAGAGAGAGTGAAGACTGAACATCAGACTTTATTGTGTTTGAAACCTATGTGTCCTGCTATCACGAGGCTGTAGGAGAGCATCTAAAGAGACTTCTGGAAAAGGTGATAGAGTGAAAGATTACTATGCTCTTCTAGAGTTCATTATTCATCGCTACCCCATGTGAGGTTTTAAGAACAAAACACAGAAATATCTGAATGACACTTCATTGCTTAATTCATGTTTAAGTTGAATTGTATCTCTTTTGCGTTCCACAGTGATCTGAGAGTCCATGAGAGTGCCCTTATAATGGCAGAGGACCGGAACAAAATAAAAACTTCTTACTGTGATTGCTAAATGGTAAGCTACTGCAAGGATGTATAGTTTAGCAAATTTAATATTAAAGGGGTCATATGATGCGATTTAAATTTTTCCTTTCTCGTTGGAGTGTTACAAGCTCTTGGTGCATAAAGAAGATCTGCAAAGTTGCAAAGACGAAAGTCTTAAATCCAAAGAGATATTCTTTATAAAAGTTAAGAGTCAACCACTCCCTCCTAAAATGCCTCATTTAAACATGCCCCCACATGTCTACGTCACGATGTGGGAAGATTTGCATAACAAAAGAAGATTTGCATAACAAAAAAAACAATACTAAGATGCTGCCATAAAAATGAGAGAACAGTGGAATGAACTTAAGAAACTATTTGTGGCTATAGTAAGATACAGTCTAGTATCAAACAATGTGAAATATACAACTGTATTTTTCAAGGAAGAGGCAATGAAAATATTCTTATACTCAGGGACCATCCTTAAAATGGCTTTATCCACTGGGAGATTACCTTAGCAACATTATTGGAATGGAAAATGAGAAAAATATAAAAGATCTGCACTGGTTAGTAATTACCCAGACATCAGGTAAGTGTTAAAGGAACTTTGAATATATTGCTATTTTTACAACAATACATGTTTTGTACACTTAACTATTACATGTAGTATAGTTATCATGTATTTAACTTTTCATTTCTAGCAAGAACAAGAAGTGACAAGAATCTGATCACATCACTGTACTGCCTTACTTAAGGATGCACAATGTTATTAATCACTTTATAGTGCTTAAACGGGATGCTATTAACACAAATCATGAGAGCTCCTTCTTCACTAACATTGAGGTACTTTCCAGAAACACAATTTTTATAGACAAAGACTACATTGCACTAAATTCTCATATTATACTGATCACATCACTGTACTGCCTTACTTAAGGATACTTTATAAATACATATATTTATATGAAGTGACAAGAATCTGATCACATCACTGTACTGCCTTACTTAAGGATACTTTATAAATACATATATTTATATGTATATAGGCTGACATGTATTCTAAGTATCTAAGTATCACACTATTATGTTTACAGAGATTCTCTTGGCCATTCGGATGCTTCGGGAACCATCAGGAACTATAAACAATTGCATTATTTTATGAGGCTACTTGTGCTATTTGCCTCTAACCATCCATTATTTTTTTAGCAAGAATTTAACCATTTAACTATTATTGTGCAGCCTTATTTTGGTGTATGTTTTGGTTGTTTGTACGTATATTTTCCAACAGAGGGAGACATTAAACTATAGATGCAAATTTCGCATTTCCTCCATATTGCCTAATCATGCATAAAGAGACTTGGTGGATTCAGTCTATCTACTGTTATATCAATCAATCATCTAAATGTGAATTATAAAACACAATGCTGGACAAAACTGAGTGTGTGCTGTGCAATATTAACTCCAGGTGGACTCAGCTCTTGCAACAAAACCTATTGGTTGGTTATTCATATTTTGTCCCTCCCTCTTCTCTTGTTTAATGCAAATTTAAAATTTTTTTTTTTTTTTTTTTTTTTGCCTAAACCTAACATTCTCTCTGATTTTTATCAATGAACAAAACATGTAGATAAAAATCATTTTCACCGCTACAGTGTGTTATTGAACAGATATTTACTTTTACATACTTTCGCAATGTTTTGGGGATATTTATACAGATATTGATGTGAGATGCCATCTTTGTTTACATAATCATGTTTGATTTTGTTTTAATGACTTAACTATATGAGGTGGTGAATTTATTAATGAAATAATTATTAAACATTTTACACATTTCCACATGCAAATAGAGTGTATTTGTTTATCTGCCTGAGAGAGTGTGTTATTTCAGGACAGGCTGGCTTGTGTCCAGATGTCCTGAGGATTACAATCTTATCCACAGTCTCTAGAATTAGATGTCATGAAATGGGTAGGAGGGGATTTTAAAGATATTTGTAGTTCACTAAATGCCATAGGTCTCTGGCTCGCCCACAAGTCCTCTTCAGCTAAAAATGACACTTTGCTCTCCTCCTCTCACCTCCACATAAGCATCTCTATCACTTTTGCTTCCTGCAAATTCATAATCCCTCTTTTTCTCCAACTTGCTCTACTTAACGTGATCACAGGTCTATTTGCCTTTTTCCTCCTCTCCTTCTTTCAAGAGGATGCAGCTTGTTCAAATATCTTCTAGCTGATTTGTATACAGAGACTGTAGGCAGCTGATGACTTCCTGGGTGTCATGTCATTGTGAAGATGTGTGTGTGTGTGTTTGTGTGTGTATGAAAATGCATGTCAGGGCTTCTGTCTCTGGTGCTCAGTATTATATTTAGCTCATCATAGCGTACCTGATATCAGACACATTCCAGCGCTTTCTATGTCTCTCACCCTGCCTTACCTTATCATGCGGAGCAGGAGTCAAACTCACCAGTCAAATGCTATCAGGTTTAATAAAACTCTCACGAGGTCCACCAGACCCACTTTATATCACTGTTCTTCACTGGAGGGCTAATGAGTCTAACATCAGTTTCGGTATTTAACACTGACAATGTGCTAATGGAAAAAACTTAAGTTAAAAAAGACACATGTGAACCTAAAACCAGACATATATTTGGAAAGAGATCTTTCCTTCTCTCAGTCACTTTTTATATACATTTCATGATCTTTTTCTTTTTTTGTTTGTTTGGAGGTTTGGAGAGCTTTGATTACTATTACTATTGAACAGGATCCATGTATTTATTTATTTATTTTCAAACATCCCCATATGCTTAGATGCAGAACTTGCACAATGCATTCACATTCACCCTAACAATCATCCAGAACACACTTGCAACCACCTAGCAATGCCATAGCAACCACATAGAATACCCTAGCAACCACTTTTACACAGGCAAACACCTCTTTTTTTCAAACACACATAAAATCCCATCTTGCTTTGCAGTCTTACATTTTTAAAACCTTCGTTTATTGGCTGATGAAGGCTGAGCACTGGTTCAAATGCTGATTATTGCTTCACTAAAAATAAGAGAAGACTGCCCTAGTTTTCTACTCTCATTTTTAGAAACAGCAACATTACACTTCAAAAGAAGCCTGTATTCAGCTGTTACACTGCCATTCATCTGTTCGTTAGTTCTTAGTTTCAGAAACTCCTGCATCTTGTGAATATAGTAAAAAAAAGGGGTAATTAAAGGCACTTTAAGATGCGTTTTAGTAAAAATGGCTGACAAATCATAAATGCAATCACAAATATGATTTAATTGCTTATCACTTTTGACCAATAACTGTTACCAAACTGATATGGTGTTAAGCGTAAGGTGACAATGGCACACAAAGTTTGGTGTCAATATATCAAAATTTGCCTCAGGTGCAGTTTGGCATCATGCCATCAAATTTGTTTATGCAGTAAATGAAAACTGTTTTGTCTACTGACACAAAATCCATAAATTTTTGCTGGAATGGTCTGAAGATTAACTGGTTTGAATTTGGAGAAAATTGGAGAAAACAGTCTTAAGTTATGTGTATGTATAGTTAGACTGTTTTTTTTTTAAATGTTTTTATGCTTTGGCAATGTAAAGATACTTTTGCCAATGCCAGTAAAGCTACTTGAATCTTGAATCTAGTTAGACTACCACTTCAGAAAGTTAGCTGTGTAGGTCTAAAAATTGTTCTTTCGTCTAGTGTTGTATGTTTATAATTATGTTTATTTATGTAGCACCGTGGTCCAGTCCTAGACACGACATTTCGTTCCACTGTATGTCCACACATATAGCAGAATGACAATAAAGCTCGATTTGACTTGACTTGAGTTTGATAAACTATGTTTTCAACATTTACATTTACATTTACATTTAATCATTTAGCAGACGCTTTTATTCAAAGCGACTTACGATGAGAACAATAGAAGCAATCAAAATGTTGGACAAGAAGTTCTGTTTATGGCATAATTGGTATTAATGTTCTCTGCATTATCCAAGGAATCTGCAAGACCAGTCTCATGACAATAGACAAAAATAATCCAAAGTTATTTGGATTTTTTAATTATTATTGACCACAAGAGGGCGCTGCCTTGAAACATTTTGTAACAAGTTTTTTGGCGAATTTGTTCGTGTGTTATTTGAGAAGTTGTCTAATCAACTTTTTGTCTGTATGGTCTGAAGATGATCTGGTTTTATTTTCATGAAAATCAGAGCAACAGCCTAGAAAGAGTTCTAAAAAGTATTTTAGAATTATTATTATATAATTCTAAAATCTATTTATCCATTTTTTCCTGCCTGATTGCACTAAAGCAAACAACTTCCTGTTTTAACCTCTTTACTTTTGCACAATATTACATAGACACTAACTGAGTCTGTATTTATAGTTCCCTGTGAAGTATTATATTTATAGCCTGTCTACTGGTTTTGTGTGTTAATTATTGGTCTTGTAAAGACCTGTCATGCATTAAACATCATCTGCATTGTGGCTCCAGAGACTGTATTTTTTTGCTTCTTCCTCTGCCACACAGACAAGAAATGACATGACTAACTTAACTGACAAACATCTGTCGCAAACAAACTCGGGAACTTTTTGCTTGCGAGAAGCTAATTTTGTTGATGCAAATGTACAGCTTTGCATACATAATAGGTCTACAGCCAGAAGCAAAACAAAGGACTGAAGTGAAATGAGCACAACTTTGCAAACAACCATGGCTGACATGAACAGGGATGAATGAAACTGTTTTCTTGCATATAATCCTCCATTTGTTGACCCTGAAACAACCTTTCTCTCTTTCGTTCTCCCTCCATCAGAGATGTGCTCTCTTCTTCAAATGTGCTTGTGTCTGGGGATGAAATCAAACCCGAGCTTGTGTCGCTCCCTGTGCTGTCAGAGAGAAAGATCATGATTGAGAGTCACCACTGAGAGCTGAACTGCATTATGGGTAAGAACAAACAGAATTGGCAACAAAGTGTAGCCCTCAATTCCCAATGTGTCTCATTTGATTCAGTTTTATCTTGATGGTGCAGTTTTAAAAATCAATAATACCACAAGAAGATAAATTGACCTAGATTGATCCAGAGCAGGCAGATTCTCACTTCGTGACTTACTTTTCATTCAGTTACCCAGAGGCAGTATATCTTCTGATTTGAGTTTTTATATGTTGTCTGACTGGATCCCTTTCATGTAAAAGTATAAATGTTGTTTGACTGGTGAATATGCCACTATGCTCCCGAAATGAATATAAATTAACAAGACCTAAGCCTCAACCTCAGTTCACCGAAAGGCTTATAATAGAGTTCTCATGAATGCAGTCTCCACAAACAAGCACTGACAGACAAGTGACAAGCTCTTCATGATCCATCTGTCACCTGAGCCAAACGTGCCTGAGTAAGTGGAACAGACTACACAAAAAAGCATATGCGTAGGCATATACAACCAGTCACACAGTGAGAGAAAACAGAGAGGTGTGAAATTAATCAGTGTGCTCCGAGGTCACGAGATCATCAAAATAGTTAAACCAAAAATGAAAATTATGTCATTAATGACTCACCCTCATGTCGATACAAACCCAATGCACATTTTGAAGTATCCCATGAGAAACTGATAGAAACGCCCAAGTTCGAATAAAAATCCCTTAATTTGCAAAAACGTTTTTACGCTCGCTTGAGGTGGTTTTTGTGTGAAAAAGGGTTTATGCGAAGAATGGGAGATGGAAATGCATTTTGCAAATAAATTCCTCCAAGCACTATAAAAAAATGTCATGTGACTCTGTGCTATGGGACGGCAAACCAGCGTACCGATCTTGTTCCACAGCATCTAAAATGTTGTTATATGGTAATTCGAAAATGAACGAGAAAACTCTGTCATCAAAGTATTTCTGTACGATTGCCTCCCAGAAATGTCTTACATGAGTGCATTCCCAAACAGCAAAATCCACCTCCGAAAGCAATGACTGCTTGTTCTCCTACTCTACTTACATATCAATAACCCAAGTTTATCAGGAAGTGACAATTTTGTTCTCTTTGACTTGTTGGATGGAAGCGATGCTTGTTCGCAAATGTTTTATACAATATTCCAGTTTTGTGCATAAGTTAAATTTGCAAATTTGGATGGAAACCTGGCTAGTGTCATGTCACTGATCCAATTCAAGTCAAGTCACCTTTATTTATATAGCACTTTATACAATACAGATTGTGTCAAAGCCCCTTTACATTGTTAAAATGGAAAATAGTGTGTTGATCATTTAGGAGGACAATAGTAAACACTAAATTTTTCAGTTAAAGTCAGTTCATTGTTGATTCAGTAATGTCATCATTCAACTCAGTTAGTTCTCTGGATCTGGGTGGCTACGGTGACCACGGAATAAGAATGAAACAGACTAAAATTAGCGTAGATGCCATTCTTCTTATGATGTAACAAGTAGACCGGGTGTTATGGGAAGTGTTCTCAGTTCGGGTTGACCTAATTAATGCAGCCTAACAATCCTTTAACTGTTTTGAATTATAAAAATGTCATAGTGTGTTATGTGTATGGCTGGTTAAAGAGATGGGTCTTTAATCTAGATTTAAACTGACAGAGTGTGTCTGCCTCCCGAACACTGCTGGGTAGAATGTTCCAGAGTTAAATAGGAAAAGGATCTGCCACCCGCAGTTGATTTTGATATTTTAGGTATTATCAAATGGCCAGAGTTTTGAGATTGCAGCAGATATCAAATAACATAATATCATAATAAATCCATAAAATAACTTTTTAGCTCATAACATAATAGCATCATAAATGCATTAATTAATGTTTCTGCATTTGACATTGAAAGCATAAGTCATAATTTAGATATATTCTTAAGAAGGAAAAATGCAGTTTTACAAATGCTAGAAACATGGCTTTCAAAAGAAAGATAGCTTTCAAATAGCACACCCAGATTCCCATGTGATGATGAAGAATTGACAGAGCAGCCACCAAGTGTTAGACAATGTTCTAGCTTATTACATGCAGAGGTTTTTGGTCCAATAATTAACACCTCAGTTTTTTTCAGAATTTAGCAGAATTTATCCAGTTCTTTATATCAACTATGCATTCCATTAGTTTTGCAAATTAGTTTTGGTATGTTTTGTCAGGCCGTGAAGAAATATAGAAGTATCATCAGCATGGCAGTGAAAGCTAACACCATGTCTCCTGATGATATCTCCCAAGGGTAACATGTGAAGCGTTAAAACCAACGGACCTAGTACTGAGCCTTGTGGTACTCCCAACCTGTCCTCCAACTAATACGCTCGTATAGGTCGTTTGTCCAAATCCCTGAAATACGACCCATCAGAGTATACTACAATTGCGCCCCTATCGGCAAAAGGTTGTTTTCATATTAATGTTTTGTACTCTTTTATTTGAACTGTAATTTGCGTTTCGTGTAGCTCAGTTGGTAGATTATTGCGTTATACCTTGATATGCAATCATGCTATCATGGGTTTGATCCCAGAGGACGGACGTGCAGGTAAATGTATATGCTCAATAAGTCATAATTTAGCATGATTTCTGTGAGGGTTAGGTTTAGGGGGTGGGGTTAGGTGTGGTCATTCGAACGAATAAGCCACCTAGTAAAATATGTACAAATTACTGTGAGATCGGTGTTAAAAGTCCACAAATTGCATTTAAATAAACGTGTGTTTTGATTGGTAATGACGTTATACGTCATTTCATGACGACAGACGCAACGCGATACTGTCATTATTTTTATGCCCGCTAGAGGCAGCTTAACTTTAAAACGTAAATATAGGTCGTAATAAGGTGCTTGCACAAACGACCTATATGGTCGTATTACATTGGATTAAACTAATGATTTAAACCATGCCAATGGAATTCTAATAATGCCGTCCATAATTTTCTATTCTATTCAAAAGAATGTTGTGGACGATAGTGTCAAATGCAGCGCTAAGATCCAGTAGCAATAATAGCCATGATCGGATGATAAGAGCAGGTCATTTGTAACTCTGTTGAGAGCAGTCTCAGTATTGAGTGGAAATCCTCACACATAGTTGTGAGGATAATGCCTTTTCAACAATAAAAAGTGACAAAGTGACGTGACATACAGCCAAGTATGGCAACCCATACTCAGAATTCATACTCTGCATTTAACCCATCCGAAATGTGCACACACACAGCAGTGAACACACACACACCCTGAACACACACCCGGAGCAGTGGGCAGCCATTTATGCTGCGGCACCTGGGGAGCAGAACCAAATTCGTTCCCTTGCTCAAGGGCACCTCAGTCGTGGTATTGCCGGCCCGAGACGCAAACCCACAACCTTAGGGTTAGGAGTCAAACTCTCGAACCACTAGGCCACGACTTCCCCTAGATTTTAGATCGGTCTATAGTTTACTAATTCTCTAGGATTGAGTTGGGTTTTTTTAATGAGAGGCTTAATAACAGCCTGTTATCCTAATTATCATTATCCTAATGATAATGACGAGTTAATAATATTCAGAAGAGTTTCTATGACTTCTGGAAGTACTTCTTTTAGTAGCTTAGATGGTATAGGGCCTAACATGTTTGCTGGTTTAGATGATTTAAAAAGTTTATACAATTCTTCCTCTCCTATAGCAGAGAATGAGTGGAATTGTTCCTTAGGGGATCTAATGTGCGCTATCTGATGCGATACTGACGGCTGCATTGTATTTATTTTATCTCTAATAGTATTGATTTTGGAAGTAAAAAAGTTCATAAAGTCACTACTACTGTGCTGTTGAGAAATGTCTGCATCTGTTGATGCTTTATTTTTCATTAATTTTGCCACTATATTGAATAAATACCTGGGGTTGTGTTTGTTTTTCTTCTAAAAAATATGAAAAGTAAGCAGATCAAGCAGTTTTTTATGCTTTTCTGTAGGAGGAAATACTTTCCCTCAATGCAATATGAAATACCTCTAGTTTTCTTCAAGCTGTGCTCCATTTTCCGGGCTGCTCTCTTTAGGGCGTGAGTGTCCTCATTATATCATGGTGTCTGACTGTTGATCCACATATGAACCCTATTTTTTCCAAAAGATACAGAACCCAAAACAGCTTTCTTGTTCCGTTCACAGAGTCAGTCACATTATTAACTACATGACACAAGCTGCTGAAACTGCTGATTCTTCAGTCAATGAGCTTGCCTGCTCAACATTTAAATAGTCCGGTCCTGTGTATGTGGTAAGCTGGTTTTGCAGCATGCTATCAGAGCTCCTCTGAAACCCTCCACCTCCCCCAGCTATACCTGTCTAGATTTGCTACGGGATTTATGTATGCCTATTTGTGTAGCAGCAGCAAAGTTACATTTATACTAAAAAAAATAAAACAACTATAATTCTCTCTAATTTATATAGGCTAACTGAGACATAGTAATTCTAAAAAGAAATTGTTAGAAATCAGTTCCTTCACAATAAGATGTCAGAATAAAACCAAATCACTAAAATTAATCAGACTTTCCAATGCTACTCATGAGCAATGGATTGCTAAACCATTTCCACATCATTACTATATTCTGGTAGCTTTAATTGGGTAGACTGTCATCAGTCTTCCGTGTGGGCCAGGGCCACCCTGGTCTTTATGATACAACAGTAATATAAAGTTACAGAATATTTTAAGTTACTGTCTGTTTCTGCTCCAAACAAATTCAAAGCAGAACACAGTAGTTGTTTTCCATTTTGGATCAACCAGTGTTTTTTTTAGCTAATTATTGAATGAATGATTCAATGATTCACTAATAAGCCAGTCATGAATCAGAGGGTTTGAACAAATCATTTGAATGTAGGATTTGCTCATAAATTAAATTTTCACCACCTGATGGTGTAATGATGTAACCTGCAGAAAGAATGACTAAAAAATCCCTACCACTAATACAATTTTTTTTGCATGCGATACAAACCAACACACAAACGTGCTCAAATGGAGTGATCGTTCAAAAATAAAGGCATGTTTGAAATTATTTGAAATATATGTGGTCATTTAAGGGATTTTATTTAGCTATATAATTCAACAAGCTTTTAAAATGATGATGATGATGATGATGATTATTATTATTATTATTAAGATACTGTACATAAATATTAAGAACCTAGATGTTATACTTTTAGGTCACACAGACACTGTATAATGCATGTGTATTGGAATCAGGAAACTAGGTCAAACTAAAGACAGGAACAAGAACGCTCAAACGAAACGAAAACAGAACATAATCCTAACAGTATGTTGTTCAACTGTATATAGCGTCACTTCCTGTCCAAATGACTTCAGCCTATATACTCATAATGCACCATTATGATTTCCTGAAATGCTCAAACACACACACTTACATGCAGATACATGCCTGCAAATAGAGAGCTTCCCATAACGGGACTGTGTAGGTATAATTCTTTCTTAAGAATCAATTTATCTTGTTTTGTGTTCCTTCATCTCCCAAATGATTGTAAATACTTCGTAAATATTTCCTCTTTTAAAAGGTGAACAATGTTTAAACCAAAAACCAAAACCCTAACACACATGTTCTGTGAAAACAAATGTTCTGTGTATAATAGTACATTCAGACTTATTAAAACATACTACAGTACACACACATGCATACTTGATTGAAAAACACTGTTCATGCTAGCACAAAAAGGAAATATGCACACATACACAACCATCTTTAACAGCATGTGTCAACAATAAATGGATGGCATTAGTGGGTATTTGATTGAAATGACATTTAGCAGGTCTGCCAAGAGGTTAATGGAGAAGAAAAACAGTTTTATTAGAACGAAAGATGGAGGGAGAAAATAACAAGTGAGAGGGAGAACATAAAAGAAAAACATAACTATTTTCTGTGGTTTAAAACATACAGACTGCATGGATACATTATGCAACACTCATAAGAGGGTGTTAAATAAAAACTCTCCTTGTTGATTTCATGAGAAATGTAGCAATGTCTGATTTGATAACGAATGAATCAGGCCTTTTCACTGAATCAGATTATATACAGAATACCAGTTTAATTCATAACTGAATCTCATATAAATATATATATGATTCAGTTATGAATCAGACTGATCGAATTCTCAATTTCATCTCACTGAATCAATGACTCAGGGTTTCTCAGGCTTACTGGAGAGGAGGATTATTAGCGAATAACATAAGTTTCTGTCTGTTCCTTATAAATTCACCATAAAACATTATGATGTCAATTTCAGGTTATGGAATGCCATATTGGTACCTGTATATTTTAAATTACAATTTACTATATATTATATTACAACTTAATCATATATTTGATTATATTTGATAACTTGAAAAATGCAGAAATGCAGTGTAGTTTTGAACAACCTAAGGGTGAGAAAATGATGACAAGATTTTTATTTTGGTGTGACTTGCTCCTTTAATTCTGCTGACTGCAGGATGTAGGAGGATATTTAATATGTGTATGTTTGCAAACGTTTGTGCATATGTGTAGATGGAAGTGTTTCCTCTTCTCACCTAGCTGTATTTGAAATCAGCTGTTTGAAGCCAGCAGAGACAAAGTGAGGGGAAGATAAAAGCGAATCTCTCCCTTTAACTAGAGAGAGAAACTTTACTAGAGCACCATTCAGTGCAGCATACTGTTGAATGGGCGGCACCCCTCTGAGCAGAGATTTGATGCATTTATACCCTTGATAGAATATAAAAAAGTAAAATAGACCATATCTCACTAAAAGGCATGAACAAACAAAGATGTAAGATTGAGACTGCAGCTCTGAGGATAATGATGATGAGGAGCATACAGCTGATAGCTGTGTTGCTAATCAGGCTCCTGCTGAACTAGGTTAAGTGCCACTATCCGTGTCTGATGTAACCAAACCCCTACATTGAACCATCTCCATAGTTACCCAGCACAAGCACAGAGGGGTTTTGACTGAAGTGGAAAAGAGATAAAAAGGAAAACAATGATATTAACTGAGAGCAGGCAATGCAAATTTGGAAATGGCCTACTCATGTGTCAGTAGAGTCCCTTTATTCAGGGCTTAAATTCAGAAAATAAACAGGTTAAGTTTCATGTTTTGATACTTAGCATGGTGAATGAGATGTTTTAAAAGGAATAGTTCACACAAAAATGAAAATAAGAACCTGTTCTTAATGACTTGCCTGTAAAAATAAAGATTAAAAAAAATTTACTCACCCTCAGACCATCCAAAATGTAGATGAGTTTGTTTCTTCATTAGAACAGATCTGGAGAAATTTAGCAAAACATCACTTGCTCACCAGTGGATCCTCTGCAGTGAATGGGTGCCGTCAGAATGAGAGTCCAAACAGCTGATAAAAACATCACAATAATCCACATGACTCCATCAATGAACATACTGTGAAGTGAAAATCTCTGTGTTTTTAATAAACAAATTCATCATTAAGATGTTTTTAACTTCAAATCGATGCTTTCTGCTAAAATACGAATCCTTTATCCATAATATTGCTTTCTCCAGTGAAAAAGTCATCTTGTCTGAATCAAGAGAGAAATATGCACAGGTCAAGCACCTTGTCAAGAGAAAACAGTCCAAAACAATTCTAAATAAATACGCTGGTGGATTTTGACATGAGAAGACAACAGCAGATGGACTTTTTCACTGGAGGAAGCGTTAAATATGGATTATGGATGGAAGTGCTAAAGTTAAAACGCATTCTAACAAACAAATCCATACTTGATGGATTTGTTTATTAGAAACACACAGCTTTATCCTTAACATGATGTTAATTTGATGGACTGGAGTCGTGTGGATTACTTGTGGATTATTGTGTAATTTCTTTCAGGTGTTTGGACTCCCATTCTGACGGCACCCATTCACTGCAGAGGATTCATTGGTATGCAAACAATGCAATAATAAATCTGTTCTGATGAACAAATTTTTAGCAAATAAATTTCAGCATCAATTTTCACCAAATTTACATTTTTGAGTTAACTATTCCATTATTATCGAAGTGCTGGATGAAATCAGTGCAAGTAGAGTGCATATCATGTTGTCATGGGATTTCTGGATCAGTGGGCAGACAATGGCCTTCACATGCTGCGGACTGAACTCGAGTCATCAGGGTCATGTTAATCACAGAGAGGTCATCATGCTCCATGGGCAACGTAATCTCTTCATACCCCTTTATCTTTAGGACTCGATGCTCTTATACACAAGGACACTGTGGTCAGCCTCATTCTGAACTCACTGGTTCATAATCAGCTTATTTCTGGAATGTTTGCGATTTCACTTAAAATACCTCAGCTAGTAAATTTCAAAATGATTACAAAGAAATAGCAACACATTGAATTTAACATGAAATTTTAAAGTAGAAGACCAGCACTTCTAGTAAAAAATACTCCAATAATATTTGTTTTATTTGCAACTACAACCTGATTTGAGCTATGTGATTGACAGGATCAAATTAATATGCTCATCCAAAACAAAATTCCCATTATTCCTTGTCATTTTGGGAATAATGGGGATACTGAGCAGAGAAGAGAACTTGCTGTGTGGGATTGTAAACTACACAAAACAATGCAATAATAGTTTCTAAGGGAGCATTTCTCTGAGCTAAATGGTGTAAATATGAATAGATTAAAACAAAGGAGAACACAAACTCAGGAGTTATCTAATATTAATCTTTATTTAAACTTACCAAATAAATGCATAAACAAAAAAAGGTGTACATATTAAGACCAAGTGTAATATCAAAATATCAATTAATTTTTACAATGTTTAATGATGAAATCGAGGCAACAATCTTAAATAGAAATATTTATAAAATAAAATCAAATAAAAAAAAATATATTATAAGGGTTTTTCAGATGTATATCCTAGTTATTTCCAGATTTCCAGTTATTCATTAAAAAGGACTAAAAGTCAGAACTTAAAAAAAATAAATAAATCTTGATGGCGAAACCTCTTATGATAGTGATGGGAATTGTTTATAAGGCGAACACAAGGCTTTTGTTACAGGATTATGTAAATATTACAGTAGACAAAATGTGATTTCAAAATATAGGCTATAAACATTGATACACACCAATCAGTTTCACTATGGGAGTTTAGATATTAAGAAAATATCATGAGTGCAATGTATATTGTGAAGTGGTTCAAGAATCACATCAATATTACTACAACATCTTAGCTATCACTGTTAAAGTAGATATTATGTTAAAATGTACATGCAATTTGAAGTGACTTATGCCTGTATGTGCAATACTCGCAGTCACAATATCAGAGTTGGCCTCCCCAGTATTTCCCAGCATGATTTGGTTTATCATTCATGCCTGTTGTACGGTTCAAACGAGTTTTATAATACTCAAGGATAGGTGTCTGTTTAAATTCCTAACCCTAAGAAAGAAAATAGTAATAGTACACAGAAACGACTAATTATCTCACGACTCACAAGCCTAAGCCAGATGGTGTGGAGACAGAATGGGGTCTGCTCGCATAAAGTTTTCAGCCGCCGACCGTGTATTGAATAATTTTCACATGAATGCAATATTCACAGTGGTCAATGCAATCTTTTTAGACTATGTATTCACAGGCTTCTGTGATACTTCAAAGTGGAGCGCATAATAACAAATCAATAAATTTCTAACTATATTGGACATGGATATGCAAAGTGCCCAAAAACTATTTTGTATCACTTTGTGATCTTATACTTCTCACATATATTAAATTAATTTAATTGAATCAATATTTTACATCCATTTATTTAATAAGTAACCATGTATTAAGTGAACTAATAAAGTCAGCTGGTCAATAAAACTAAATAATAGAGCAATACTGGCTTTCTGACTGTACATTTCTTACTTGAGATCCAGGAACTGTGTTTTTATACATTTATTTTGAATAATATTGTGTTCATTCATATTTTTCAACTGATCATACAATTGGTTTTTGTCGTGTCATCCATATTCTACACATTTTCAGCATATTCTCAGACATAAATGTAGAGGATACTGTACACTGATGCAGCAGTTTTATAACCACAATTTCTGCATCAGGAAAAACAAGTAGGCCTGAAGCGAATTTAAGACTGTTAAAGCCACTTTTCACAAATAAAATACATCAAGAGTTTAATTTTAAAAAGTACCAAAGACTTTCAAATGTCTTTTTAAAGCTATGAATGTGTTATGAAGAGTGCTCAGATATAGCATTGTGATCTCTGTTCTTATTCACACCTGCCTGCCAGATTGGCTGCTTGTGTTGCTTGTCAGTTTTGAAGTGAGAAAATGTTGTGAGAACCAAGACTTGTGATAATGATAGACTTGTGACAACGTATTTATTAAATTTCAGTTATGCTCAGCTGCCCCTGATGTTTCCAGGCTGCTGCACATGACTTCATCTGAGGGGAGAAAATGCATGCAAGTCATTTACAAATGAACTTCTCTAAACTGAAACACGTACAAGCAGACTTCAGGAAGTGTATATTTATTTGTTCCTCTTTAGATCATTGCACACTGTAGTGTAGGTTAAAGGGTTAGTTCAACCAAAAATGAAAATTATGTCATTAATGACTCACCCTCATGTTGTTCCAAACCCGTAAGACCTCTGTTCATTTTCGGAATACTGTTTAAGATATTTTAGATTTAGTCCGAGAGCTTTCTGTCCCTCCATTGAAAATGTATGTACAGTATACTGTGCATGTCCAGAAAGGTAATAAAAACATCATCAAAGTAGTCCATGTGACATCAGAGGGTCAGTTAGAATTTTTTTGAAGCATCGAAAATACATTTTGGTTAAAAAATAACGACTTTATTCAGCATTGTCTTCTCTTCCGGGTCTGTTGTGAACGCGACTGCTGTGACTGTTGACGTACGACGCTGCTGACGTGTTTTCTGGCGCGCCCAATAACAAAGAAAACACGTCAGCAGCGTCGTACTGTACGTCAACTGTCACAGCAGTTGGAGCAAAATGGATTTTCGATGCTTCAATAAATTCTAACTGACCCTGATGTCACATGGACTGCTAATGAGAACGGGTTTGGAACGACATGAGGGTGAGTCATTAATGACATAATTTTGATTTTTGGCTGAACTAACCCTTTAATGTTAATATCAATAATGAGAGAACATTAATTATTCTCTTACACACCTGTACTCTGGCTGTGTGATATCTGGGTTTGTGAAGCGGACGTCGGTGTGTGTGTTTGGCCGGAAGGGTCTGTGCTTCTCAGGTCATCTGGGGGCCAACGTAACTCTCCGCTCTCCACCTCTCCCTCTGTGGGCTCCACTACGATGGACGGCAAGCGCTTGAACACCTTGGGATGGCGCTCCTGTGCGTCTGGAAAAATCTGAAAATAGATGATGATAGTTTTACCTGTAAGAGAGATGCTGAATGTTCCACTTACAGCAAGTTTATTGGCTTAAAGGAATAGTTCAGCCCAATACTGTAAATCTCTTATTACACTCAAAACACCATTTTGGTCCAAACCTGTATGACTTTCTTTTTTTCAGTGGAACACAAACTTAAGTTTCTGAAAAATAACTTGGCTGTTTTTTGATATAATGAAAGTGAAAGTGGACCAGGGCTGTCAAGCAACAAAGAGCTGACAAAACACCAAAAAAGTATCCATACACTAGCTTTGAATGATAGAGATTCAGCCAATTACATCTTGAATTCCAATCAATTATACACCCAAAGCAATTGCATGACATCGGAAGACTTGGAATATAGCAGAGTCATATAGACATATTTTATGTTTTTGTGTGAGTGTGTGTGTGTGCGTATATATGTGTGTTTTGAAGCTGATAGTTCTCATTCAATTTCATTATAAGAAAAAGATGTTTTTTGAAAATGTGAGAAAGTTCTATGGGCTTGAACGCCATGGGAGTGTGGTGGTGAAATGACCAATGAAAAGATTAGATACCAACCTGAAATGAAACGCCTTGCTCTCCAGTGTCACTCACAGTGAAGTCTTGCCGACTGTGTTCTGGGTTGTTCATTATATCTGTCATTCTAATAGGAAAACAAAACATAAATCAGGCCGAAATTCATCTAAACTACACAGGATTCTATTTTTTTTTATTTATATATATATATATATATATATATAATGTTTTATCATTTTTACTTCTGTACTATAAAAATAAAGGCCTGTTGATTAATGAAATGCAAAGTTTAAAGTATCTGTGGCAATTGAAAATGATATAGATACTTAAAAGAGAGCCTAAACTACAGTTTAAAAGTTTGGGGTTGTTAAAAATGTGTTTGAACTCTCTTATGCTCACCAAAACTGCACTTATTTGATCAGAAATACAATAAAGACATTAATATTGTGAAATATTATTACAATTTAAAACAACTTATTTCTACTTGAATGTATTTTAAATTGAATTTTATTTCTGTGAAGCAAAGCTGAATTTTTAGCATCCTTACTCCAGTCTTCAGTGTCACATGATTCTTCATCATTCTAATATGTCACTTTTAATAAATTTAATGCAACCTTGCAGAATGAAAGTAAAATCTTACTGACCCCACTACTTGAACGGTAGTGTATATATTGTTCGAAACTTTGTATCATAATGAGAACTTTCAGATCATAACACTAGCACACAAATACATAAGCTTGAGCAATACTTAAGGAATAGTTTGCCTCAATACTAACATTATGACGTCATTTCAATCCAGTCTAATTTTCTTCCATGAAACACAAAAGCTAATTTTTTTTTTGGATTATCATGATTAAAACATTAATGGTATTTGGCATCAAAAATTTAATTTCTGAATTAAGTGAGGGGAATATTATCAATGAATAACAAAGAATAATTTATAAAAACAATTACAATTTTTATCCAAATGACTCTTGTACTATAAATGTTTGCATGGCTTCAGACTATTTGTCATATGGGACTACTTTTATGGTGCTTTTTCGTCCTAGCTACAGTTTGGCAGTATAAATTACCCTCCACCTTTTTTTTAAATTGAAAACAGACACCCAGATATTCTACCAAACATCTAATTTTGGGTTTCACAGAAAAAGAAAAACGCAGGGTGGAAGCAGGTGAGTAAATAATCACACAATTATCATTATGCATAAACTATTCCTTTAACAAAAAAAGACACTTTGATCTAAATCCGTGCTCCAACAAGATAGGTTGCAGCATTTGCATGTTTGTTCAGTCCGTGATCCCTAAAAGAAATCCCTTCCTGTCTCCCTTTCAGACTGTCATGGTTTAAACAGCATGCACACAACCAAACAAGCCATCTAAACTTTGCTCCAGGCTGCAGTGTGACAGGGACAACACTGGTGTCTGCAGGTGGGTATACGAAGCATGGTAAAATATTGAAACGGGCTTGCATCATACTCATTCTGCTGGTGGTCTGAAGGACTCGACCCTGTGCAGTCTGTTGAACAGACAGAAGTCATAGTGGAATGCTGAAGGGTAATAAAACTGTGAACACATAAGCTGACACACTAGTGCACTCACGCTCACGCACACTCACAAATCCTGTTCAATTATTCAACAGTTAAAGGCTGGATAGTACAAAGACCTACAAAAAAAAATAAAAAAAATAATAGTAATAAAATTTCACGTTATTTTGACAATAAGACCCAAATTGATCAAATTGCTCTGGCTAATGGTAGTGCCCAGTGTTCTTATCATTAACAAAAAAAATTTTAATTAATTGAAATAAAGCTGAAATAAATACTAGGTGAAAAACTCCAAAGTTTAGAACTTAAATTTGAAATGTTGCAAACTAACTGAAATAAATTCAGCTGAAGGTAAAGTAATAAAATTACTAAAACTGAAATCAAATAAAATGAAATCTAAACAAAATTTTATAACAAGACAAAGTCTTAAAAATGACAAGACAAAATTAGAAACAAAATTACTAAAATTAAGATGAAAACTCAAAATATAAAAATAGAAATATTAATAAATATTACAATAGTAATACAAATTAAATACTAAATAATGCTAAAATAACACTGCCAAAGGCATGCTAAAATAACAAAGGCAGACATCATTTAGAGAAGTAATTTACTGTAGAGAAAAAGGGGAACCTGTTGCAGTGATGGGGAGTTCTGGGTGAACTGTCAAGATGCTCTTCCTGAAGTTTGTTATAGGCTATACAAATGAATTTTTAATAACTGTATTGTAAGTTTTTAGGTGAGAGGGAAAGTAAATGAAAAGGAGAAAGTGTGAAAGAGAATATTAAACAGATTTCTGTGGAGTGTTAGAAAACAAGGGAAGTGTTATTAGGAGCATTGTTTGTGTGGTATTTTTCAAAGAATGGTGAGGCTGTTGAATACAATGTGTTTTATGTCTATATCATGGTGTCATTAGAATAATGCTGACAGATCCTCTTACTTAGCGCTGTCCTTTAATTATGGCTTTGCTTAGGGCGGATATTGAGGCAGCTTAACTCATGGCCTTTAAAACAGACAAACATGCCATCTAGTATATTACAATGTTCCTTGATCAGTAGGAAGTTTTGAAAATCCTGAAAACCTCTTTTATCCTTCTTGACTGTAACCTGTCAAGAAAAATAATCATAAAATAGTTGCTCTCAGTGAGCTCACAAAAGGCCTAGACATGATTTGGCATGTATGGTGACGTCTGTGCTGGCAATCCGAAAATCATCTGGCAACCAGAGGCCTTTGGCACTGTGTTTAAATTATTTCAAAGTAATTTCTTGTAAATTTCACCCCTTGCTTATGGGCACTGATACAAGCACAAACACATTTGTGTGTGTACACAGATATACTCTAGACCTCATGCATCAACGTAAGTTAGACTAGACTTAACATACAACAGCCAAGTTTGGAGAATGTTGTGGGAATTATGACATCATATTTAGATTTTATGGTCATTCCATTTTTTTAAGCTAATTTAGCCATAACTAGTTTAGTGTTCAAGGTCATGAAATGAATTGTCATGGCACTTTTATTAATGAGTTTACCATACAAAACCACGCTGAAAGGGTTGACTATTTAAAATCGTCTTCTACTGACAATCCCCATCCTTGAAGAGTTCAAATCTTTGGATGACTGTCATTATGTCAGTTATTTATTTATTTAGTTATTTTTGTGAAATTGGACATCATTGTGATAATTCTAAGATGTTAGTTTGAGTGAGTTAGGATGCAACGGCGTTGATGCATAACCTGGGGGCACAACTTAAAGTCTTTTTGCTAAAACCTAAAATCTAACAAATATATATGATTATCAAACATTAGCTTTTATTTTCATAATCACTGTGCATATATGATAATACAACAAGGGAGAAACACAGGGCAGTGGACAGATCAAAAGAGTTTCATGAAGCAAATCAACAGGAAAAAGAATAAAGTTAAAGGATTTTAATGTGTTTGGTGAACATGTATAAGATATAGTTAAAAGTTAAGTCGTATTCATTGTTACATTAGTTATATTTTAATATATCTAAGGGAAACAAAAAGCTTCCTTATAGTGGAATGACTAATATGCAACTCCATCAAGGCAAATCTAAGACAATAACATACAAAATGCTAAAAAAAAAGAGACCAAATTTCATTTAGTCACAGATACATTGATCAATACAACAATATATATGCAATTTAAGAGATGAGGCTAATTATTTGCACTGCTACTACTTTGTATACATATATCCCATAATATGGCTTCCTTTTAATACTAGTCTTTGCTTTCTTTAAAGCGGTAACGGACCACTATATGTGTGTGTGTGTGTGTGTGTGTGTGTGTGTTACATACCTTTATTTCGCCCTCTCTCTTCTTGAAGCGGCAGGAATGTTACTTTATTGAGTATATCCTCCCGTTAAACTCACGCAGCTCCCGTTTCGCTCAGTCCGTCCAGTTCGAGCGCGCATCTGACCTGCAGCGGAAAGTTACTGTTGAATGCTGTCTGAGCGCCTGTGCTCATCCTGCCAACGTCATTCATTTACATGTTGAGAGCTGCATGCATGCAACATAAATCGCATAGCGATTGGTTATGAGAAGCACGCATCCACATCGTCATCACAGCTTGTTTGTTCATGTAATTTCGGGATCTCTGATTCCAGATGATGATTATTACACGTATTATTAAGTGTTTGGGTAAGTTTAGAGACCTGGATCGCCGAAGCTGATTATTAGAAGCGACAGGGTACAGAGAAAAGCTTAAACTTCCTAAGAAATATGCGTATACTTCATGTTGCCGGTTAAATGTATTATAGTAAAGCTGTAGCGTGCTTGAATGTTTATTAGAGTTTGTCTGGATGAACGCTGTTAAAAACTCCGCTTTCACGTTGTTGGTTATGGATCGCTGATGCCCTCTGCTGCTGAAAGAAATTATAAACCATCACTACAATTTTTCCGCACTGAGGTCTGTAGACCAGGGATGGGTAACTTCGGTCCTGGAGGGTCACTGTCCTGCAGAGTTTAGCTCAAACCCTAATCCCTGATCTAGGCATTATGTTTGTTTGCGCTATTTTTTCCTGGTCATTTATTTACCCTTTATTTGACCCTCAACGAGTTTTTGCTCATATTCCATGTGAATGGTGACTTTGTTCAGATTTGGTTCAGATCACTTTAAAGGAATAGTTTTGTTAGTTTTAGTGAAATTTGATGAAAATGCACTCAACCTCAGGCTATCCAATATGTACAGTATATGAGTTTGTATCTTAAGTGGAACAGATTTGGAGATCACTTGCTCACCAAAGGATCCTCTGCAGTGAATGGGTGCTGTCAGAATGAGAGTCCAAACAGCTGATAAAAACATCACAATAATTTATAAGTAAAGCTGTGTGTTTGCAATAAACAAATTCATCTCAAAACTTAAAACTGCTGTTTTCTCTATCCATAATATTGCTTTCTCCAATGTTGTCTCGTCTGAATCATTCTGATGGCACCCATTCACTGTAAAGGATCCATTGGTGAGCAAGTGATGTAATGCTGAATTTTGCATTTAATTTCTCCCTAGCCATTTGAAAAATGGAATCAAAAATCAAACCAAACTATGTGATTTACTGTATTATTGTATGTAATATTGCTGCTTTGACTGGACCACATTGTTTTACTGTGCTCATGCAAACTCCCTGTGTTGTTTTTAATATGCTGTTTGCACATGCACTTCGTTTTACTCAATAATCGCAAATTATTGTACTGAAATTGTAACAAATTACATATTTGATTCTGAAGTTGAAGAACTTTGAAGTGGTTTTTTTTTGTTGTTGTTGTTTCTTGCAATGCACTAGACTTGTGCCTGTATTCGGTGATGCGATATATCGCGGTAATGAATATGCACGGTATTGTTATCGTGGGCACTTCTAAATACCGTGAATAATTATATATTACAAATTATTCAGAATTTGGAATGCATTTTAAGAATATTTTTCCCATCAACTGCTCAAAATGCACAACACCTTATGCTGCTTGATAGAAGCATGCGCTCTGATGTAAACAAGCACGCATGAGAAGCACATGGGGGAACATGTGAGAGACACGCTGAATGAAAGCACATTCACTCTCTGACAGCAGATGGCGCTAAACTGCAGCCCTTACCCTGTAAACCCCATTAATAAAGTGCTACTTTCTAAAAACCATTTTAAAAATAATGTTAAATAGCCATTCAGATTTGTGGATTTGCTATGGTGTTCATCACACAAAATACTTTAATATTTAGATTTAATAGGCTATTTATTTTCAAACTTTTTTTTTTTTTAATCTGGACTACAACATGTCCTAGATATTGTTTGAAAGTGTTTTGATTCTTTATCATTTTTTTCACACTTTACATTAGGGCTTCTTTAGTTAACAAACTGCCAATGAAAAATTCTTCTGAACATTCATTAATCTTAGGTATTCCAATTTTTAATAACACATTGTTAAAACATGAAAGTTGCAACTGTGTTATTTAATGAGCTAACATGAACTAAGACTTGTATTTTTTAACAAAGATTAATACTTCTATAGCAAATGTAGCTATTGCTCATTTTTAGCTGTGCATTTATTCAATGAGAACTATGCGATGTCCGAACTGATTACACTATATTTTATGTATTGCACTATATTTTATGTAAAATAATTTTCTATTTTTAAACGGTCTTAAATTCTTTTAAAGTCAATTTTTAAGTTCTTAAATTGCTTGTTTTATTTTTGAGGTTGTTTTTCTTCATGATTTTTTTTACTTTCTTTTATGTAAAGCATTTTGAATTACCATTGTGTATTGTGCTAGAAATAAACTTGACTTGTGTTAATGCCATAATGTTATGCATTAACTAAGGTTAACTAATGATGTCTTATTGTAAAGTGAAACCTATGGTCTTTATAGTTCTTTTGCACTTTGATGTGTAAAACTTTTAACTTTATATATATTTTTTCTGTATTGCTTTATTGTATTTAAATGTTCAGTTATTTTTGTTATAAGAAAAAAGTTAGTTTAACCTGTATACTGTATTAGACCACGTTTTTTAGAACTTTTCAATACCGTTTTTAATCTCAACAACATGCTGTAAATATATATAAAATAAAAATAACCATATTGATGCCGGCATATCCCTACAATGCACTTATTATTCTTAGTCTTTTTAATCTCAACAACATGCTGTAAATATTTGTCAAAGATATATAATCAGATTTCCTTTATGCAATTAATTTAGTCCTTCAATATTACAAAATTGTTTTTCTAGTTTGTTTTTTAAATGCTGTATTTAGTGCACACTACATTTATTAAAATAAAATTATTGTAATATAATACAATAACAAAATCATTCAAATTTTTTTAAACAAGTGTGCTATCATTAAAATTAACTTATTTCTATCATATAAAATATCAAAATAAAACAAACAAAAAAAAAATAAAAAAACTAATATTTAATATAGGGTTTTTTTGTCCCCTGACTCAGAAATGTAAATCACTTACAGATTATTATAATAAAGAGAACACTCAGTACATATTTTAATTAAGACTAAGAAGCTGACTACATAACTACTGTAGCACAGACTAAATGCTGATGTAAATCCAATATCTGAGCAACCACAAGAATGCACACAGAATAAATTTAAGGGCATTGCCATTCCAGGAGAATATACTGTATCTCACTCCGTGGCAATGGATATAATGGACTTTTTTAAAGGGTCCAGCTTCCCTGCTCTTGATTCACAAAAACAACTGCTACATAAATATACACAATAAATTACTTAATAAATGAGCTTGTGGTGAAAATGATGGATTTCATTTAGTTTGTTAAAAAATGTAAACAATTAATTAATGTAAACGTGCAGACACAAAGTTACCCTTAAATAGTGATGATATTCCAATGAAAGTGCATGCAAGGGGTTCGTAAACAGGCACAGGATAACCATAAACAGAAATAAAGTTACAAAGTACTATAGCACAGACCACAAAAAAGTAACAGCAAATAAGTGTACCTACATAGATCTACTCTGTTTTACCTGCTTCACAAATTGTCACAACATTGAATTTGTTAATCGCTGGCAGACAATAGGCTACATGAAAAGAACAAAAATTTCAGTGCTCATTTCATTCCGTGTTTTTAAGTAAATTTACGTTAATGTTTTACTGAGTGAGAACCCACTCCAAACAATTCAGATTCATTTAAAATAACAGACTCTATTAAGAATAACAAATAACATTTTCTATCAGAATTTGCAGGTCATGTGGTCAAACTCTCAGTCTGCTCAAATGTTGTATTTATTTATTTATTTTGTTTATTTATTTATATTATTTTATGTTCACACAATAAATCAGAGACAAGTAGCATAATTTCACTTTTTATTTTGCAGCAACCAATTAAAGTGTTTCTCTTACAACATTAAATTGATTTCTTTTCACATATAGTCAAAGTAAAGTCATTGCCTATTAAGAAAATGATTTGTATTTGAAAATATGCATTGGGTATTTTGCAAGTCCATTGATTCCATCATACCATACTGTAGGTGCAAATGCTTTGGGGTGAATAAAACATATTTACACAATGTTTTCATTCTTTCTCAAGGCTGCAGAAACAAAGAATTATAATTGCAATTACACAGTTTTCCCAAAGAAACCTTAAAGAAACAAATGCCACAATATGTGATACTGCCACATCAACAATTTTATGTGAATATATTTGATTAAATGATGATTGCTTGATTGCAAAGTCTGCACTATAAACAGTATTCCCATGATGACAGATTTACAATAAAGCACACTGACAAACCGCACATAAATTATAATTTTTTTTTTCTATTATTCCATGTACATACATAATTTGTCCAGTGGATATAGTTTTTTAAAAGTCTATTAAGCATAAAATTTCTATTAGCTAAACAATACTCTGTGATATGTTCATAAGTATCAGCGCTCTTGCATAATAGTGTTACAATTCAGCTGGCTTATATGACTATATAGAACACTGAAACATACATTCAAAAGCAAAAAATCAACTCAGCCATATCTCATGTTCATTTCCCCCCATTCTCATCAGTAGAGGAATCCGTATGTTTTAGAGATGTTTCAGAGCTCACTATAGTGACCTCTTCAATTGTTGCTGCACTGTCAAAAAAACTAATTTTTTCAGTGTGTACCATGTCTCTCAGCCTATGAATCGAGGAAGCCGTCTCATCAGAAATGGGTTCTGCAGAGTCTCCTTCAAATACACGTGTTCTCTGTGTCACAAGTATTGTCTCTTTGTCATCATGTAAAGTTTCTTTCACAACATGCTTTTCCACCAATGTGTGCGTCCCACTTTGTACTCTGGTTTCCTCCACTGTCAACACTGAATCTGAGCCTAGTGTTACTTGTAAAGGTGAGGTGTGAATTCCACACACATCTAAGTTAGTAAGGATTGAGGCTTGCTGTGTTTCTGGTATAGCTTGTATGTTCGATGTGATGACATGAATTTCCCCAGACATCTGTTTCGTGGTGTCCACTGAGGTTGAGGCTGAGCACATATCTGATAAGAAAGGGATGTTGACTTTCTCTGGCTGGTGAGGCTCCATTGATATCAGTTTACATCTGGCTGTGGAAGTCACAACATCATTTTGTACATCACTGACCCCAACAGTGGTAGTGGGTTCAGTATATTTCACTTTAACCTTTGTAGGTGAGGTCTGTGACAGGGTAATCTGCTCAGTGGTTACTGTAGAACTTATATCTGCAAAAGCTTCAGATGACTTCAGTGACAGTGTGGGGCTGATGTTTTCCTCCATAGCCTCACCGAGTGAAATCTTCTCAGGTTCCTCGTGTGCCTTACTTGCTTCTTTCTCAACATCATCAAGCTTCTCAGCATCTTCAGGAGGCTGGATTATTTCTTTCCCATCTGTTTTTGATGTTTTGGTTGGAGAAGAAAATGAGAACTTAAACCAGCCCCCTTTCTCTGTTTTTGCTTGTTCTTTGCTAACAGTTGCTTTCTGATCTGCTGAAGACTCCAAATGCTTTTCACTTTCTTCAGTCTTAGCATCAACCAACTTATTGCTTTCATCTGAAGACTGGCTGAATCCTAATTTTGGAAATTTAAATTTAAACTTTGATTTCTCCTGAGCTCCTTTGTCCTTATATTCTGCTGTTTCCTCAACTTTGGCTTCAGCCTCCTGATCTTGCTTAACAGATGGTTTGTCCTTTTGTGCTTCCATTTCCTCTATTGTTGGAACATTAAATTCAACCTCAAAGCCCCTGAGGACATCCTCAAGTGTAGGCATTGTAAATTTGGGTGATTTTCCAGGCTCTTGTGTATCATCTTTGGTTTCTGTTTTAGCATCTGGAGCATTCGCTTTGGTAGTTGTGTCATCTTCTCCTTCCTGAGATTTTGTTCTTGAAATGCTGATCTTTGGCATTTTTATTGTAGGAAACTTGAATTTACTTGGGGAGCCTTTGTCCCCATCCAGTTTTTTAGCAGCAGTGTCTGGAAGCTGTTCAGTGGCTTCTTTTATTTCACCCTCTCTTTGTATTTCTTTAGACACTTGTACAGGCTTGTCTTCGATATTTAGGTCAGTGTTACTGTCTGGTACATCTACTTCTGCTTCTTTTAATTTTGGATCAGATGCTTTTTGAGTTGAAATTCCAAATTTGGGCATTTTAAAAGTAGGCAGTTTGAATTTACTTGGAGAACCTGAAACAACTGTATCATCTTTCAACTCAGTCTCTACCTCTTGTTTTTCAAGACTGGAACTTTCTTCTAGAGCCATGTCTACTTCTGGGAGAATTGCATCTTCTGCTTGCATCTTGCTTTCTGGTTCAGGGATCCCAATTCCAGTTGTCTTTAACTCTTTTGCATTTACTGTCACCTCAGGATCTTTTACTTTGGGCAATGAAATCCCAAATTTTGGAAGTTTAAATTGAGTTTCCTGTCCCTCTTGATTAAGCTCCTTTTCTTTTATATTAATATCAATAGATGGGGTTTCAGTCTCTGCAGTTTTGGCTTTGATGTCAACTGATGGATCCACCTTTGATGTCTCTATCTCATAATCCACTGAACTAACTTTCATTTCCTTGGTTTCAGAATCAGCCTTTGCTGCATCACTAGGGACCTTTGGAGTGGAGAGTCCAAATTTGGGTAATTTTATTGTTGGGAATTTGAATTTTGTTGGCGAGCCAAATTGTGCACCTGTTATTTCGGTTTTGCCCTCTCTTTCACTTTCTCCTATTTCAGTATTGTCCCCTGGCAAGGATATATCTGCTGTCGTTTCACTGGCTTGAATATCTTGGGCCTTGCCATCTGATTTTGAAAATCCAAAATTTGGAAATCCAAAGCTTGGTTTCTTCATTTTTACACTAAGTCCCTTAGAACTCATATCAGTTAAATCTGCTGGTTCCTCAACCACAACATCTTTTTCTGTACCAGCTTCTTTTACCTCAGTTTTAGAAACCTCTGCTTTTGAAACAGTTATGTCCAATTCTGGACTTTTCGATGATTGTAGAGAAATTTCAAACTGTGGTAGTTTGATTTTACTTTCTTCTACTTCAAGTTCAGCACCTTTTGCCTCCACATCCACTGATCCTTTGGGTAACTTTAGCTCTTTCTTGTCTATAGATAGTACATCCCCTGACATTTTCACTTCGGTTTCAGTCTGAGCATTCTTAAGCCCTTGGTCACTGTCTGGACCTTTAATTGTTGGAAGAGCAATCCCAAATTTTGGAAGCTTAAATTTGCCCTCTTGTTGCTTTATATCATCTCCCTTAATGTTTATCTCAACGGATGGATCTTCTACTGTTGGCTCCTTCGTTTCAACACTTGACACTTCTCCTGACATGTTAAACTTCGTATCTGGAAGGTTTACTTCAGGAACTTTAATGTCCACATGTGCCGTAGGTATATCAACTGTATCCTTTGATGCTTTGGTTCCAAATTTTGGGAAACTGATTGTTGGAAGTTTAAATCTTGTTGGAGAGCCAAAAGTGTCCTCCTTCAAATAAGGATCTTGTTCTGGTTTAATGTCTGCAGACTGCTTTGAAACATCAACATTTCCCACTGATGTGCCCATGTCAGCTTTGGGTAAACTCACATCAACTTCAGGAGCCTTAAGGTCTGGTTTTGAAAATCCCAATTTGGGAAGTTTCACTTTTAGCCCTTTGGAGTCAACATCAGCTTTATCTGTTTTCCCCTCAATGGTCACATTTTGAATTTCAACACCAGGCTGTTGTACATTTACATTTTCTTCACATAGCAGGCCAGTCTCTATGTTTATTTCTTTACCCTCCATCTCTATCTCCTTTACTTTTGGCATGCCAATTCCAAATTTTGGCAGTTTGAACTTACTCCCCATCCCATCATCATGATCAATCCCCTTGACCTTAATGTCCACATCAACAGATGGCCCTTTAATATCTATGTTTGTTTCTGTGTCAGTGGTTTGCACCTCTCCTTTTTCTGGGAAACTGATTTCAGGTTCTTTGACATCTACTTCAACTGCTGGAATATCAACTGTAGCTTTTGGATATTTGAGTCCAAACTTTGGAAGGTTGATAGAGGGCATCTTAAATTTTGTCTGAGTTGTCGTATCTCCTTGTAATTTCACTTCTTCTGTGATGGTGATTTCTGCATCTTTGTCTACAACAGGTATGTTGTGCTCCTGCATATACATATCTGCCTTTAGTTGACTGGCATCGACATCTTGCCCCTTAATTTCTGTCTTTGAAAAACCAAATTTTGGTAGTGAAAAGCTTGGCTTCTTCAATTTCACAGCATGCCCTTTCAAGTCAACTTCAGGCATATCTGCCTTGCCTTCAATGGATATGTCTTGAACGTCAACATCAGGTTTGGGTAGTATTACTTTTCCTTCTGCTAGATGAACATCAGTTTCTCCTTTTGTGGCATGTATATCAGTCTCTATTTCTTTTACATCTAAGTCAGCTTTTTGTATTTGACATGACACCTTCATGTCCTTATCTGCTGATGGTAAACTTACTGTACCCTTTGAAGTTTTGACTCCAAATTTTGGCAGGTTAACTTCTGGCAGTTTAAATTTGGTTGGGGAACTAACAATCGTTATATCTTTCTGTTCAGCCTCTCCTCCTGGAAGTGTGACTTGTGCTGTTTGTTCTTTAACAGGTACATTGACCTCTGGTATGGATACTTCAGCCTTTGGTATACTGATATTAACTTCTGGAGTTGCTGTATCTGGTTTAGAAAACCCAAACTTGGGGAATGAAAAGCTTGGTCTCTTCACTTTTACTTGCAGTTCTTTGGAATCAACCTCAGGCATATCTACACCCCCTTCAACTTCAGCTTCAGTTTTGGGTGGCTGTACTTCTGATTTCACATCAGGTTTAGAAATGTCGGTTTTTATATGTGTTCCCTCTAGCTCTGAATCTGCCACAGTAATGTCTGATGCTACTTTCTGTGATTTAACACCAAATTTCGGGAGACTAATTGACGGGAGTTTAAACTTTGTTGGAGATCCAAAAATTGTTGAACCTTTTTGGTCAGATTCCATCTTTGACACTTTAATATCCACATTTGCTTCTTCTAGGTCCATACTGCCTTCTATGGGGATATTCGTTTTTTGAATACTTACACCAGCTTCAGGGGATTTTACTTCTGGTTTTGAAAACCCAAATTCAGGTGATGTCTTCATCTGCACATCTAGACATTTCAAATCTTGTTCTGGTGGTTGAACCATCTCCTCAGATGTTATCTCTGGCTTTTTTATATGAATTTGTTGTCCTTCAGTTATATCATCTTTCTTGGATGTACTTAAATCAAACCCTTTTACCTTAGGAAGGCCAATACCAAACTTTGGCATCTTAAACTTTCCCCCCTGTTCTCCAAGTTCAGCATCTTCAACATTTAAATCAACACTTACAGACTGACCCTCTGTGGCTAGATGAGGTCCCTTCATATCTACTGATGGGGCTTCACCTGATATTTTTATTTGTGTATCTGAACCAGTCACTTCAGGTCCTTTAATAGCTATATCTACAATTGGAATAGTTTTCTCTTCCTTCATAGCTTGTCCTCCAATCTTTGGGATGTTAATTGAGGGGAGTTGAAATTTTGCTGTGGCACCGATATCTTTTTGATCATCCTCAACATTTGACACTGTGATATTCATAATTTGTTCTTTTATTTTCAGATCACTTTCTGGTTTGGAGATATCAACTTGTGCAAGACTGACATCAATCTCTGGGGCCTTGATATCTGGTTTAGAAAATCCAAATTTAGGAAGTGAAAAGCCTGGTCTTTTCATTTTCATACCTGTGTCTTTTAAGTCAACTTTTTGATCAATTTTGCTTTCTAATGTGGCTTGTGATACTTCTGCTTTAGTTGATGGTTCCCCAAGTTTTGCCTCTGGTAAAGAAATATAGCCTTCTGCCTTTGATATTCTGGCCTCTGTAAGTGACAGGGTATATTGATCTCCACTATCTACCTTTGTCTTGTCAGCACTGATTGAGGGTTTCCTCAGCTCTTGACTGGGCACATTAGAGTCAATTTTGACATCTAATGGTTCTACTGATGTGATTAAATCTTCAGTCTCCAAAGTAATTTCCTCACCCCTCAAATCCATTATTTCAACTTTTTCTTTGGTAGATGAACTTCTGAATTTGGGTAGTTTGAAAGTAGGAAGTTTGAATTTGATCTGTGACCCTCCCATGGTTGAATCATCTTTTAACATCTCTGTTGTCTGAATTTTCAAGTTCTCAAGATTCACATCCACTTCACCTACTGCCATAGATGTATCACCCCTCTCAATATTAATCTCTGGAGCTTTAATGACTTGTTCAGAAAATTCATGCTCTGAGCTTGGCATTTTGGGCATTTTAAACGTTGCCTCCATTTCCACAGATGCTTCAGGTATGTCTGCTTTTCCTTCAGCACTCTCCTTGTCATGTTTCAGTGGAACCTCTGATTTTTCTGCATCTGTTCCTGATGCACTCTTTTTAAATTCTGGTCCCTTTACCTTTGGAAATAAAAATTCAAATTTGGGCATCATAAATCGACTCCCTTGACTACTAGGATCAGTATCTTTAGTTTTAATTTCAGCATCCACCGGTAGGGTTTCTAAAGTTGACTTAGACGGTTCTGTATCTTGTGATCCTGTATCTTTATCCTGTGATGCAACTGCTGATGCTGCCTTTATTTCTGACTGTGCATCATCCTCAGCTTTTGCAACAGATTCTTCTCCAGTCTTTGAAATGGAAATATCAAATTTAGGCAGAGAAATTGTTGGAAGTTTGAATTTCGATGGAGAACCAGAAGTACTTTTGTTTTTCAACTGGACTTCAACCTCTGGAGCAGGAAAGGTCATTTCAGTCTCTTTGATCACAGTGTCAGGCACAGATATTCCTTCTTTTTGAAGACTGGTGTCAGCATCAGGGATCTTAGTGTCAGATTTGTAAAAGCCAAATTTCGGAAAAGATATTTTATGTTTTTTAAGTTTGAATTCACTCTCCTTTTCTTTAGCCTCCAGGATGACTTCATCTACTGAACCTGAAGGAAGGTTGACTTCTGCCTCAAGATTACTGGCTTGCACTTTCAAATCTTCTATAGCTGTCTTTTGATCAAGATCATGGCCTGCAGGGCTCATCTTAACCTCTGGTTTAGAAAATACATAATCTGGAGACAATACCTTTTCTTTTTTCTTTTCAGAGTGTTCATCAGTAGCCTTTTCCATCTCTATGGTAGATGCATCAACTTCGGGTTTGGAAACACTGAGAATAATATGTGGGGTTTTCATTTCAGGTAATGATGGCAACTCTGTAGGCAGCTCGGTTTCTAGTGCTTTAATTTCTATGGTAGGTTCATCTTTGGTGACTTCAGGCATTTGATTGTCAGAGACTGCATCTGTTGATTTTGGAAATGAGACACCAACTTTTGGGAATTTAATTTTAGGACGTTTAAATTTTGTTGGAGATCTTGGATCTTTTTCAGCCTGATCAGACTCTGCATTTGATTCTCTGGGGTCTATAGTTGATTCTTCTTTATCCACACTATCAGTTGGCTTGTGGGCTTCAACCGTTGGGAGGCTAAGGCCAAATTTAGGCAGTGTAACAGTAAACGCTTGTTCTTTGAGCTTTGTTTCTTCAACCTTCATATCTACACTAACAAATTGACCTTCCGTAGTCTCAAAAGAATCCTTGATATCACCTGTTGGTGCATCAGCTTTTAGTTTCATGCTTATCTGTGTTTCTGGAAGGCTTTCATCAGGTTCTTCAATATCTATATCCACAAATGGCATGTCTTTCACTACCTTAGATGATTTTCCACCAAACTTTGGTAAGCTGATAGAGGGAAGTTTAAACTTTACTGGTGTACCAGCATTTGTTAGATCTTTATGTTCAGCCTCATCCTTCGAAATTGTGACGTTCACACCAGGCTTTTTTATTTCAACAAAACCTTCTGGAATTGATAAATCAACCTGTGGAAGACTAACATCAACACCTGCAGCTTTGATGTCTTGTTTTGAAAATGCAACAACTGGAATTTCTTCAGCATCATGGCCAGCCAGGCTAGAATCAATATCTGGTTTAGAAAATGAAATTTCTTCTGATGATTTTATTTCCTTTTTCTGAAAACCTTTGATTTCTGCCTTTCCTTCGGGTAGAGACAAGTCAGCTTCAGGTTTGGATACACTGACAGTCATTTCCATGCCTTTCTTGCCAGAAAGTGCTGTTGCTTCTACAGGTAGTTTAGCTTCATCTGTGCTGACATCAGGCATTTGAATATCACCCCCAGCATCAGTTGTCTTGGGAAATGAGACTCCAAATTTTGGAAATTTAATTGTGGGAAGTTTAAATTTTGTGGGAGAATCTGTTGAATCCTTGAACTCAGCCTCTACATCTGTGGTCTTACTTTCAACATCTAGTTCTGTCCCATCAGCATCATGTAAAGAGCTTTGTGCGGCTGGGAGAGTTATGTTAGCATCACATACTTTAGTATCTGATTTAGAGAATCCAAATTTGGGAAATGATATTTTCCTTTTCTTAATTTTAGACTCTGCTTCTTTTATTTCAGCTTGTGGAAGTTCAGATGGCTCCACTTCAGTTTTTCCACTAACCTTGATGATGGATTTTTCAGATTCATCTGGTAATAGGCCACCTTCTTCTGTCTTCTCTTTTGGCATTGAGATACCAAACTTGATCAGTCTAGATCCACTCTCCTCTTGAGCATCCTCAATGGCTTCAACAGCTTTGGGCTTTGAGAGCCCAGTTTCTTCCTGCTTTGATTTTCCCTCTGCCATTTTTATTTTGGGAACAGAAACATGTATGCTTGGCATTTTTAATTTACTCCAATTTTTGTCTGTTTCTACACTATATGCTTTGGGATCAGTCTCAATTGTTCTCTCCTCAGAATCTAATACAACCTCTTGCACTGTAACATCCTCTTTTGTAGTGACTTCAGCTGTTCCTTTCTTAGATTTCCCTCCAGTTTTTCCCATTTTTAATTTAGACAGTTTCTTTTTTTGTGGAGAGGAGTCTATGCCTTTGCTTTTGATTTCAGCCTTCAGTTCTGCTTCAACATCTTGTTTTGAGGTTTCCTTAACAATAGCAGTGAAAACATCATGATGGAACATTTGATCACCCTCTATATCATGTGCTTTTTTAGTTTCATGCTCAGGTGGACAGCTTTCATCAAGAGATATTTTTGCTTCAGTTGTCCTCTCTTTGACTGTGCCACTATCACTTTTAGGTGATGTGGCCTTTATTGGTAATTCAGTCACAATACCTGGGAAGTGAATGTCAGGTGTCATGATTCCAAAACTTGGCATCGATACCTTTGATTTCTTTTCATGCACATTTTTGTCAGCTTTGATATCTGCATCAGTATAGTCTTTCACAGCCCCGTCTTGAGTTTTTGTATCTTTGGCTATTATGATTTTTGTTGGTTGAACTGATTGTTCAATGGCTTCCATTCCTGGTATTTCAATGTCTTCGCGCTTTGGAAGTTTGAATTTTACATCTAGAGATGTACTTATCTTATCATCCCTTGCTAACATTTTGCCAGTTTTGGGTTGGTGGTCAGCAAGTTTAATTTTTGATAGGTCTGTTTTGCTCTCAATTATAACCATTTCATCAAAATGCAATTGTTCAGTTTTTGGTAATATGAAGGCTTGATCTTTTGTAGCAACAGGAGAAAGTCCCTGCTTTTCTTTATCCATTGTGTCAGGCAACTTAATGTTTATTTCTGTGCTCATGCTCGAAATTTTACAAGGGGAACCTTTAGGTGACATGCCAGTCTTGTCTGACTTCATTTCCATGATTGTGACCTCTCTCTGTACAAGGACTCCAGTGATGTCTCTCTCAGGTAATTTGAAGGCAGGGAATTTTGATACTGCATCCTTCACATCCTCAACATTAAACTCTTCTGCTTCCGCCTGAGCTTTCTTTTTCCCTGCTTTTGAGATTTTTATTATATTCTCAACTTTTTGTTCTTTAATTCTAGGAGACTTAACCTTGGCTTTTGATCCTATGTCCTCCATGCCAGGAATTTCAATTTCCTCTCGTTTCAGGAGAGGCTCTTTGGTTGAGTCTTTCTGTCTTACAGTGATTGATTCTTGGTGGTCGAATTCAGAGACATCCACTTTAGGCAGTTTAAAAGTTGATTCAATGTCCGTGCTACCTCCAGTACTCTTCCTGCTTCTGTCCACATCCAGAGCATGTGATTTTGGCTGGGATATAACAGGTGTTGGAGTGATTGGTTTCTTTGTGTCTGTTGAGGGCATATCCTCTCTTGTTTGAATCTCAAAAGTGAAAGTGTCTGATGTAAAATCTAGTTTGTTTACTGCATTTGAAAAATGACTCTTTGATGTGGCTATGTCTGCCAATGGTCCTCTGGTTCGAATCCCATAACTTTCTGTTTCTAGAATGTTTCTTTCTTTCTTTTCCTTGTCGCTGCCAATTCTTGGTGATTTGCTTATTGGTCCTACCTCTGGCATGTCAAGAGAAACATCAATTTTAGGAATGGTCATGTCTGTTTTTCCTGACTCTTGGGTCTTTTCTAAAATGTCTTGATTTATTGGTTTGCTCTCGGAATCCACTTGATGTCCAACTGGTTCCATTTGTGATATAATATTAGGACTGTCCAAAATATTGTCGAATGTTGATGGATCCAAAGTTCTCATTCCACTTGTGGAGGATTTTAATTGGCTCTCTGTTTCTATTTCACATTTATCCTTTCCTGGAATGCTAACCCTCAGTTCTGATTGCTCTCTCCTTTCTTTGCCATCATCTCCAAGAGTGACTGTAATATCAGTAGTCTTTAATGTGGTGTCCACACTGATGAGCTCAGCTTTATGCAGTGATTCAGTCGCTGGCAAAGTCGGGAATGTATATTCATTTCCTGTTTTGGTTGAGTCAATATTTTTAGCCTCATTCAATATTTTAGGACTCTCTATCACATTAGTCATTGGCACTTGCTCTTCAACTATATTCATAATAATTTCATTGTCCAAGACCTGCATATTGTCTGTTGCAAGAGCCTCTTCGTTTTCTTGGGTTTCTTCAACAGATTTGCTCCTGCGGCCTGGCATACGCTTCTTAGGTTTCATTTTATGCTTCTTTTTCTTGTCTTTTCCATCTGGGGATTTTAATGGAGACTTAAGAGGAGACTCTGTGTCACTTGTTGTCGGACTTATCTCTAATTTTCTCTGTTCCTCTGCTTCTGACGTGCTGTGAGATCTTTTAAAATTCACCCCGCGACCTTTGCTAAAGGTAGGGAATTTGGGCCAAGAGATGCGATCATATTGCTTTTTTGACTTTCTTCGACCTCTCATCTCTGGTCCACTACCTTCCTCTACTTGTTCAGCCTCCTCGCCCTGCAAACATTGATGAAGCAGTTGTAATGTCAATGAAACCTCAGAAGAAACTTTGCAGTATTCTGTAATTAAGAATATAATGAACAGTATTATAATTACAATGGATATATCTGGCCTCTCCGCCTCAGCATCTTCCTGGGTTCTTGGAGGTGGTTTGCGTTTTAGACAGAATGCCATTTTATATGGTTGAGCATGCTCAAGAATCTGGAGGGCATCTTCATATGACACATTATCAAAGTATACTGTAGCACTAAGTATTTGATCACCTGAAAGGCCAGATGGAAGGGCACAAATAAGGACGCAAGTGAAAAGATGAAGAAGAATAACAAATTTAGCTGTACTCTAGCTTCAGTTCTGTAATGTGCTATAATAAAAACCTCACCTTCTTTCATACTTAGAAGCTTTGAGGCAGGCGACTCTGGTTTTACTTCCTTGATGAAAATGCCATCCTTTCCTCCACTTACAACCAAACCCTCAGCACAGACTTCTTTTACAGTTTTCACTATTATTTCTGACTGATCACTTTGCATATCCTGAAACAGAATGCAAGGTAATTTAGAAACAGAGATCATGTTTTCCCAGTATTTACATTCCTAATCATCTGTATTCTTCATTAGCGAGATCTTTTGGTGTGTCAGACCTCTGTTTGATTCATCTTGGCAGAGGAACGCTTGTCAAACAGCGAGCTGAAACCAGTCCTTTTGCTTTTCTTGGAACTCTTGGTGGGTGAGTCATAGAAATCACCTTCAGCCTGGCAAAATAGCATGTGGTATTGTTGAACATTATACAGTTCTGAATTTGGGTTATTATACTGTGCATAGTGTTAAATAATTAAGATAAGAGTGTTTTCTAATGTAGCGCTCACCTGTTTTGCGTATTTCTCTGTGGTGGGGAATTCCTCAACAGGAGAGGAACCCTGAGGACGAGGTCTTTCCTCCTCTAAAACTTCAGGCTCCTCACATACCTATTATATTAAATACCAATTAAAGAATGTTTAAACAATTAATCAATTTAAAAAAGAGAGACCTATAGCACATGTATATTTTATATTTGCTGAATGTGCTGTACTGGAGTGATACTCACTAAATCATCATCTGTGTCTTGTTCTGGTCCCTTCAGCCTTCGCCCTTCTCCTGTTGTGATGAGAAAAAAAACAAAACAAAAAAAAAACAGAATAAGCACTTAAAGGTCAAGCTCCTATATGTGGATACAGGTTTCCCATCTGACTGGTAAGCAAAAAGCTCATATGGGACTTGAATTTGTTTCAGGTGCATTATGTTGTCTGTACATATGACCTAAATTTAAGAATACATCTTAAAGGCCTAATCCTGTTAGTCATGCATGCAATCTATACTTTTTTTATTTGCTGTTTTATTGTCTAAAACTGGAGAGTCGTGAGGTATCTATTTTGCCAGACCAAAAGTATTTTATCCGTAAAGATGACAGAATCTAAGGCAAAATTTCTGTGTGAAAGATTTCCTGGCAGATATTCCCACAGGATCCACACAGTCTACCTGCTTCTGTTGCTTCCTGTAAAGTGAGGCACTCTATCGATCTGAAGGTGTTGGCTTACACTGCCTGCAATAAGGCCAACATGGAAACATTAGAGCCTAAACATTACACTTCAATAGATCCGAAAAAAGAACAGTGAAAAATGGTTACAATTATCTGCAGATGTGGTATTATTTTAAAAAATACAAGTAATATATCAATTTGACAGTATGAAGAAATTATTCCCTTGCACAATTTTTCAAATAGTTGTATGAATTTAACAATATTTGTGTCAAAAGTGGCTGAATATAAGTAGCTCACAAAGACGAAGAGTACAACGAAATAGTCATTAATTCAATAATCCACAGGAGATGGGGTATAAACACAGGGAACAGATCCATTTTGCAGGCTGGACAGGACTAAAAACTGAACAAAACAGGGAGCACTTATACAGGAAATAAATGAGGGAACTAATGAGATAATTGATTAACACCAGGTGAACTAAAAGACTAATCAAACACACAGGAAAACAAGGTCAAAGGGGAAACACAATGAAACATAGGAGACAGACCATAAAAGCAACAATTATACAAAAGACAGAAATACTTAAATATTGCTGATACCAGCAGCAATAATACTTTAATGGCCTCCTTTCTTCTGAAAAAGGCATACATTTCCAGTTTTCCAAAACAGAATGCACTTAAAACATAAGGATTGTTTAGGTACATAAACATTTTTTATAAGCCTCACTCTGCCCTGGCCATTAACCTGCACTTTCTTTAAAGCACTTATCCAGGCATCAGGTCTAGATGGCATTGAAGCACACTAGAGATTTATGTGTATGTATGTCATGTTGCACATAAACAGTATTACACCAGCACCATCTTTTCACAGTGTCTAATGATCTGACACTAAACTTGCGAATGCACCAATGTATAAACAGTTGGGAAAAAGCAATGCTAAATGTGCATTATCCACAGTTAAGATATTAAGCAAAGTAAACAGATTTATTAAAGGGAGTAGAAAACTCTTCCCATATCTTTTGTTGATGTCGAAGGGTTTGAGAACAATTCAACTCAGTGGTTTTCTGGTGATTTATATGTCAATCATCTATCATTTTGTCATTATGCTGATGCCAGAATTGACGTTTTCCATGGCACACCTCCAAACTAAAAAATTAAAAACAATATTACACAAGTTTTTTGTTGACCTCAATTAGGCTGTTTAAACTCTGCTTTTAACCACAGGTAAAGTAATACTGAACTTGAAAGGGGTTTAGAACCACTTTCGCTGAGTGAATTTCAAACTCAGCACCTGGATAATAACTGGATGGTACAGTCAGAAATAAATAAGCTCAACTGATAAGCAAGAGCAAGAAAAGCTGTTAATTAAACACATCACATACTGTGTTCCTTCACTCAGGGATGCTGACAAAACCAGTGGTTTGAATAACCTGATGTAAACTGATCTGCATAGGAGAGATCAGAGGTGAGTGTAACACTTTGTTTCTGACTGAGATTAACTGAGAGTTTTGGTTTTAACATATACATGTATGATAAACAAGCAGAAGAATGACATAGTTGTGGTTTTAATGTTTGATGTTTGAGGTTGTGGTTCAAATCAACAGGTTTCAACAAGGTGTGTTTTCTGGCTGCTATTGTAGCTAAACAGGCTTAAGATGTTTTTTTGTTTTTTTTTAGTTGCTATAAAGCTTTATAATATCTGTCCAAAACCAACACAGTGAATGGAACAGGCCTAAACAACAGGCCTTTCTTTCTTCAAGTTTTTTTTTCTTAAATGCTTTTAGGCTCCCCACCCCTGTCAGGTATAATGAGGATGTTTGTTGGTTGGTATATGTAATAATTACTGAATAAAATGCATTTAATTCTTGAAAGACCATTGTCCATCATAAGTTATTTAAAATAAAATCAATAAACCAATTTGCAGCCATATCTAGGCTCCTGTCAGGGACCAAGCAGTTAAGCAAGAGGAGTCGCAAGGAAAGTTCAAAAATAAGGATTTTTATTTCCCAATAGTCATAACAGCAGAATGAAAATAAAGGGTTGGGCCCGAAAATAAAGGTCAAATAAACAAACTAACTAAAGCTCTAAACAAATTCAAAAATACAACTGACTTCCTACAAAAGAAACAACAGGGACTTATATATTGGCTGATCAGACCAATTTTAACACACAGGGTAGGACTAACAACAACACTACTACATAAGCTACAAATAACAGCAAAATCTACCTAAAAATTATTCCAAAAGGAATATACTTTTACTTAACCTTAACTTAACAAAAAGTACTCAATATAATATAAATCCAAACCCCAATATATTGAAGGAGAGAATGAACTATCCCCCCCCGGACATAACAAACAATGGTAGTGTCCAATTAGGCCACCTCCCCTATAAAACTGCTCCTGCTCCAAACACCACCCCTTTAAGCCAGCCAACTTCCTGGATCTCTCCCGGGTGTGGAATCCAACACTGGTAAGCTCAGAAACAAATAATTATGCAAACAGAATGACAATCCAAAAGTAACTAATGGTGCACACTCCCAAAAATATACTTCTGTATGGTCAGCTAAATAAAGTACAATGTATGTGAAATGAACTATGTGTCTTGTGAGTTATTTGTACCTAAATAAATGTTTGCAACAAATGTGTATGAACAAATATAAACTAATCCTAAAGAAAAACAGCATAAACTATAAAAATATAAGTGCATGAGGTTACCGCTCTTAAACTGGTTGTGAGGCCATGGCTGTGGCCATCACACACCCCCCCCCTTCAGAGCTGCTGCTAGGCCAGCGAGAGAGGTAATCTGCAGTGGTGTTGAATTTGCCAGGGATGTACTGGACTGTAAACCGGAAAGGCTGCATGGCCAGATACCACCTGGTAATCCGCCCATTGGTATATTTCATCCTCTCCAGCCACTGCAGTGCCTTATGGTCAGACTCTAAGGTGAACTCTCTGCCCATCAGGTAATACTTGAAAGAGTCCAGGGCCCATTTGACTGCCAAGGCCTCCTTTTCCACTGTTGAATAGCGGACCTCTCTGGGTAGAAGTTTCCGACTGATATATGCCACAGGATGTCGTTCCTCCTTAGGTCCCTGTAGAAGCACCGCCCCCACACCCCTCTCAGAGGCATCTGTCTGTAATATAAACCGTTTCTCAAAGTTTGGACTATGTAAAACAGGGCTTTTACTCAGAGATTTTTGAATGTCCTTGAAAGCTGCCACTGCCTCCCCTGTCCACTTGACCTGGTTGGGACATCTTGAGCCCGTCTTATCCGTTAGTAGAGCAGCCCTGGCCGAGAAGTTGGGGATGAACCGATGGTAAAAGCCAGCCATCCCCAGGAAAGATCTTAGCTCCTTCCTGGTCTGTGGGAGAGGACATGACTCAATTGCATGGATCTTCCGAACCTGAGGTTTAATTAACCCACCTCCAATGGTGAAACCCAGATACTCAGTTTCCTTCTTGGCCAGGACACATTTAGCTGGATTGATTGTCAAGCCGGCAGAACGTAGGCGGTCAAAGACCACTTTGAGATGCTCCACATGTCCCTCCCACGTTGTGCTGTAGATGACAATATCATCAAGGTATGCACAAGAAAACTCAGACAATCCATAGAGAACCTGGTCCATTAATCTTTGAAACGTTGCTGGAGCCCCATGTAGCCCAAATGGTAACACCGTAAACTGAAAAAGCCCCCAGGGAGTTCGGAAGGCTGTCAGTTCCTGAGACTGCTTAGTTAGGGGCACTTGCCAGTAACCCTTACAGAGGTCAATGGTGGTTAGATACTTTGCTTTTCCAAGGCGGTCAATGAGATCATCAATTCGTGGGGTGGGGTAAGAGTCAAACTTTGAAATTGAGTTTAGATACCTGAAGTCGATACAAAACCTTATTGTCCCATCCTTCTTCGGAACCAGCACCACGGGATTGCACCACTCACTCTTAGATTGCTGAATTATCCCCAGAGACAACATAAGGTCAACTTCCTTCTTCAGGGACACCAGGAGGCGCTCTGGTATCCTGTAACTCATCCGTCTCACTGTTGCATCAGGTTTTAATACAATGTCATGTTCAACCAGGTTTGTGCGCCCTGGATATTCTTGAAATGTTTCTGAGTAAAGTAGAGTTTGTACCTGAGACTGCTGATCCTTTGACAGATGGCTTACATCAAGCTCTGTGGACACTGGCAAGGGCAGATACTGGTCATCTGCCTCCTCCTCTTCCTTTACGGCCTGAATCAGGAACACCTCAGCTCTTGGGATCCACTCCTTAAGGAGGTTCACATGAAGCACCCGGCTAGAACGCTGATGCCCTGGAGTGGAAACCTGATAGGTGGTGGGCCCCAACTTTTTCTGCACCTCAAAGGGGCCCTGCCATTTTGCAAGAAGCTTACTATCACTGGTAGGCAACATAACCAAGACTTTCTGGCCCGATTGAAAGCCTCGCTGTCGAGCTGACTTGTCATACCAAGTCTTTTGGTGCTTTTGGGCCTCCAGCATATGTGTCTGGGCTAGTTCCCTCATTCGCTGCAGTTTCTCTCTCATCTGAACAACATAGGAGATTACATTAATGGTCCCTTCCTTCCCCTGATCTCCTCCCCAAGTGTCCCTCAATAAGGCTAGAGGACCCCTCACCTCATGACCATAGAGTAATTCAAAAGGGGAAAAACCTGTGGAAGCCTGAGGTACCTCCCTGTACGCAAAGAGGAGGTAGGGGAGCCAGTGATCCCAGTCAGATCCAGTCTCATTCACAAACTTACGGAGCATTTGCTTGAGGGTCTGATTGAATCGCTCTGTCAGCCCATCTGTTTGCGGGTGGTAGGGCGTAGTGCGCACCCTCTTTATGCCAAGGAGTTGGTAAACCTGTTTCAAAAGTTCAGACATGAAATTAGTGCCTTGGTCCGTTAAAATCTCACAAGGGAAACCAACTCTTGAGAAAAATTGCACCAAGGAAAAAGCCACAGTTTTTGCTTTAACTGATTTCAATGGGAAGACTTCTGGATATTTGGTTGCATAGTCGGTTACTACCAGCATGAAGCGATTTCCTGTTTTGCTTTTCTCCACCGGACCAACAATGTCCATCCCAAGACGCTCAAAGGGGATGCTTGTAACTGGGAGAGGTTGAAGTGGAGCTTTGGAGGGACTTTTCATTGACGTCTTTTGGCACTGAGAGCAACTTCTACAGAACTGGGCGACATCAGTTTGCAAACCTGGCCAGTGGAAATGGCGCTTAATACGAGCTGTGGTCTTATATTTCCCTAAGTGGCCCGCCCAGGGAATGGAGTGACCCAAGTTAAGTACTATTTCTCGGGCCACCTTTGGGACCACTAGCTGCTTCACCTGGCCATTCTGATGGTAAAGAACACCGTTCTGTAGGACGTACTCATTTTGCACACCATTAGTATTAGTCTCCTTCTTCCTTCCTCGTACTCTCTGCAAAAGGGTAGACAAAGTTGGGTCATTTTCCTGCATTTGCATTATATCTGTAGGTATTTGAAACCCCAGGGACATGTCTGGAGTAGCCTCAGCTGATGGTTGTATAGGCGTGCCCTGAAATTTGTCTTTCCTCCTCTGACTACGAGTCTTGTGAGCTTTCCAGGGACATGTCTCAAACACTTCATTATAGAAGGGCAAGGCACTGAGGGTTATGGAGTCTGCATCCACCTGCTTAGCTTGTGCTCTAGTGACCACATTACAACTTTGCACCGGCTTTATCAAGTCATAGAGTACTGGCAGATCTTCACCCAAAACTACAGGGAAGGGTAAGTGATCCGCAACTCCCACATTTAACAGATACATCTGTCCCTCTATCTCCAGATAAATATCAGCAGTGGGGTAATGCTTTTCATCACCGTGTACACAGCAAATAGGGACAGTCTCAAGGGTACAGATAGCATTAGCTGGTACATATTTTCTCTGAACAAGGGTCTGAGTACTGCCAGTGTCAATCAGGGCTCTAAGGTTTTCCCCATTAATTTTAACCCAAGTCATTCTCATGGTGTGATTACCTTTGGGTTCAGGGTTAGCACTCTGGCGTGGAATAAAACACATTTGGGTCAGCTTTGCTGGATTCTTCGGGCACATTGGTTTAACATGACCTTCCTGTCCACACAAGTAGCAAATGGGCGTTCTGTTAGGAGCTCTAGGTGGTGTATATTGGTTCTCCCTCATAGGGGGCTTACCCACTCCTGGCGCCGGCCTCTGTTGGTACTGAGGGGGTATGGGCCTGTGGCCATCCTTACCAGCCTTTCCACCCATACTACTCCATGGCTGGCCCTTTTTCCAGGCAGCAACAAACACATCAGCAAGTGTGGCAGCTTCAGCCGCAGATTTCGGCCCATGCTCCTTTACCCAAACCTGAAGCTCAGGGGACAGCATTCTCAGGAATTGTTCCATGATCAGGATTTCACTAATTTCATGAAGTGTTTTACCTTGCGGTTGGATCCATTTTACATACAGCTCTTTAAGCCTCACATACAACTCCTTGGGGCTTTCCTCAGGTTCCACATAGAGAGATCTAAACCTCTGCCTGTAAGTCTCAGGGTTAATATCATATTTTTTCAGAATTGCTGTTTTCACTTTCTCATATTCGTGAACATCATCTATATCCATGTGCACATAGGCTCCTCTAGCCTTACCCGTCAACAATGGGAGGAGACGAAAAACCCAATCCACTTTTGGCCAACGACATGCCACTGCAATTCTCTCAAAGGTAATTAGAAAATGTTCAACATCATCATTTTCTGTTAATTTTTCCATTCTAGGCTCATGAAAAGATCGAAACTGACCTGCTGTCGACATGGTTGGTTGGATCGACTCTATAGAGGGTGAAGCTTGGGCCTTTGGATGATCCACATTCAAATCATAGTCCTCAGAAGGATCAGGCATTGTGGAAACAGGCTCTGGTACTGGAGATGCTCGAACCTCTACCTCCTGCTGCAGAAGGCGAAACTGATGCTGTAGGGCTTTGAACTGGTACTCCTGGCGGTTAGCTTCCTCTCTCAATTTTGCTTCCCTGGTCTCCTGTTGACCCATAAATGACCGCATGATCCCAGCCAGGTCACTCAGCGTTGGCTCTTTGCCTTCATCCTCACCACCTGATGCTCCCTTTAATGCTTCTCCTTCCATTGCGACCTCACCTTCCACCCGGTGTCCTCTCTCTATATGGGTTGACTCAGTCTTCTTATTCCCTGTCTGGCCGCCTCTTGTCACTCTTCCTCCTCGCATGCTTCACCAAATTGAGAGAAAAAAAAAAAAAAAAAAAAAAAAAAAATCTTGCACTCCTCAACTGGCTAGTCCCACCGCTGCCACCATATGTCAGGGACCAAGCAGTTAAGCAAGAGAAGTCGCAAGGAAAGTTCAAAAATAAGGATTTTTATTTCCCAATAGTCATAACAACAGAATGAAAATAAAAGGTTGGGCCCGAAAATAAAGGTCAAATAAACAAACTAACTAAAGCTCTAAACAAATTTAAAAATACAACTGACTTCCTACAAAAGAAACAACAGGGACTTATATATTGGCTGATCAGACCAATTTTAACACACAGGGTAGGACTAACAACAACCCTACTACATAAACTACAAATAACAGCAAAATCTACCTAAAAATTATTCCAAAAGGAATATACTTTTACTTAACCTTAACTTAACAAAAGTACTCAATATAATATAAATCCAAACCCCAAAATATTGAAGGAGAGAAGAACTACCCCCCCCCCCCCCCCGGACATAACAAACAATGGTAGTGTCCAATTAGGCCACCTCCCCTATAAAACTGCTCCTGCTCCAAACGCCACCCCTTTAAGCCAGCCAACTTCCTGGATCTCTCCCGGGTATGGAATCCAACACTGGTAAGCTCAGAAACAAATAATTATGCAAACAGAATGACAATCCAAAAGTAACTAATGGTGCGCACTCCCAAAAATACACTTCTGTATGGTCAACTAAATAAAGTACAATGTATGTGAAATGAACTATGCGTCTTGTGAGTTATTTGTACCTAAATAAGTGTTTGCAACAAATGTGTATGAACAAAATATAAACTAATCCTAAAGAAAAAACAGCATAAACTATAAATACCCTTAACCTTAAAGTTAACGCTCAAAAACTGGTAGAGAGGCCAAGGCTGTGGCCATCACGGCTCCTATACTTCATATATTTCTATTACAAATTAAATATGTGAGCTCTGTAAAAACAGTTTTAGTTTGTGACTGAATATTCAGGAAACATACTATACTATGCACAACTTATTGCTTTTAAAACATTGTTTTTTTCATTCAGTATTACTACTGAAATATCTTGAAGTACAAACACTAAAAAGAATCCAAGTGTCAATATGAAAGTAGCCTAGTTTAGATGAATTAAATATATATATATATATATATATATATATATATATATATATTATATATATATATATCTATATATATATATATATATAAAAAAATGCTATGTATGTCCAACATGTTGCTGCATTTTAATAACAATGATGCAAAGAGTGCCAGGTAAACATTAAAGGTTAACAATGATAGGTTTGCACTTACCTGATCTGTGGTTTACTTGCAGAAATATGTGTTTCACTGTTTTCCAGATAGTAATTTACCAAGTGCACAGCATGCACTGACAGGACTGTTTGTGGGTAATTGTTAGTTTTTGTGGAGAAGATGAAGGGCCCTGCCCTTTCTGTAGACTTCTAAAGGTATGGCACAACCCAGTTTCAGGGCTGTGGTTCAAGCTCCTAATGCTATTGTGCTGAAGAACAAACATCTGAATGTGTAACATTGCTTGCACACATTCACAAATGAATATAAAGGAGAGGTCTTGAGATTTTTAAACAAAGGAATCAGGGCGAAGATTTTGTTGTAAGGGTGTTTCTGTCCTTCTGTTCTCCAGTGAATGTTGCCTGTGTTTGTTTAGTTTAAATTCGAGTTGAAGGAAATAGTTATGACATTAGTGTACAGTGGGAAATGAATGCAGAAAGAAGACAAGATCTCATGCAGTTCAGAGTTTTTCATTGTGCTTTTTGCCAAAGTAAATAAACAATAAGACTTTAAAGAATAGATCAGTTTACTCAATACAAACCAAGCTGTCAATCACATGATGTTTGTGCAGTATGTGTGTGTGTGTGTGTGTGTGTGTGTGTGTGTGTGCGCACATGGCTGACTGTGTGTTTAAATATCATTTCAATGTCCAAGAACTCCTTTTATCACCACATAATTATCATTTGGCTTCATATTTGTTATAAAATCACCATGCAACCGATTTAGCACGCAACAAAGCACTAATAGAAAGAAACCTGAACTATAAAAAAGCCTTTTTTATTTTTAAGCACAATCATTGATCCTTAACTGAGATGTCTGAGAAATTCAGTGTTAATAAATTTGTAACGCAGTTACTCCCTATTGCTCACAGGGTACTGGTCAAAAAGTGATAAAGTATGTGTATGAGAATATACTGTAACATAACTAGGATAGGAAATACTGTAATACTACTTATAAAGTACAGAAAGCGCATACAAACATGGATTCTATATGTAATTTTATGAGGTTATGAAAGATTACAATAAAACTGAACTTAGTCTGAGGTCATTATATTTTAATGCATCTTGTTATCATCATGACTAAATCTAGTAACTAGTGTTCACTGAGGTAAATATGTGTCAGGTATATTATAATAACATTCATTATTTCCAAGTGAACATGGGATTTAGCTTTATTTTTAATATATATATATATATATATATATTTATTTTTGGGGTGAGGGGGAGGAGTGGGACCACAGCTTTTATAAGGAAGCTCTGTAAAGCAATATGAATATTGGTATGCATACGTTGTCCATTTCAGTTTATTCCTATTCTTGTGGATGTGGACGTGTTGATTAAACAATTACATCATCATATTTGAACAATGAGCCTTTAGATATCGTTTAGGGGTGTGGATACTCATAGCACTGTGACTAGCTGTAGACAAATCATAGTTTTCCTGACACCAGAATAAAGTTGTCAATGGGGGCCAATGGTCATTTTATCTGCCGGCAAAAACTTAGTCTGCTTCACTGAATACATGACATCATCAGCAAACTGAACTACATTTTATTGACATAATTTGTGAAGATTTTATGCTTGTGTGCCCAGATGTTTCAAACAAATATATCCGCAAAAGCTCAATTTTTTTAATTGAGATTTTTAGATTTAATTTACACTACATCATCAGAAAATCATTTGTGAAAAATGTATGCTTTTGTGTGCAAATGTTTCACCAAAATATATAAGCAAAAGCTCTGAAATCCCATTTATAGTACATAAGTTGTAAGGACTTAAAGTTATTTGGATCTTGAAAGAGATTATCATTTTGAAATGTGTTTGTGTGGAAATGAGCTGCATGAAATTTCTTGAAATATTCTCCTTTTATGCTTTACAGGAAAAATAACAGCATATGGGTTTGGAACAATATGAGGGTGAGTAAATAATGGATTTAAATTTTTGGGTGAAGTATTGAGTATTTGAGTATATATTATTACATATTTAGTATTAGATATTTATTCTATGAATGATTTTTTTAAATGCTAAATGAATTAAGTCCAAACCTTTTACAGACCTCCCTAACTGAAATGAGTATTGTAAATGCTGTATGTAGTATGTTTCATATGTCATGATATTACAATTTAAGATGTACAAATCCTGGAATTTCCCAACTACTGATCTCCTGTATGTTAGCACATCACCCCTGACCAAGATAACATGGCATTAGAGGTTGTTTTCTGCTGCTGTGGCCATACGAGGCCCAGAGCTCTGCTCCATCAGCACACTAATACGGTTAATTAGCTGCTCAGCCAGATATAGGGAGCAGGAACATCAACTCTGGCCTGCACTCATAACATCATACACAAGCCTCTTTCAGAGTCAAGCGGGAAAGACTTGTTTGTATTCAAAATATAATTAAATTTCAGGGCTAGAGAGGGAAAATAAACTGAAAACAGAATTAGATTTTTTTCCATATTAAGAACATGGGACCAAGTTCCCTCATGTTTCCAATCAATCACGATCATTAATTGATGCATTTACTGTATGTGCCAAAGAGATGATGGCTTTAGAATTAGAGGATTAAACAGAGAGTTATAAAAATACAAATTCTGTTATCATTTACTAACCTCAGTTCATTCCTAACCTGTATGTTTAATAAATTATAAGATAGTTTCTTTGCCATACAATGTTGTTTGGACCCCATTCAATTTCAAGATATATTCTTGTTCCGCAGATGAAAGAAAGTCATATAGATTTGAAATGACATGAGGGTGAGTAAATGTTGGCAGCCTTATTTATGTTTTTATTTATTTTTTGACCTATGCCTTTATCGCAAATATTCTCACAAGTAAAAATAAAGTATGACATGTCAATACACAAGTTTTTAAGTAACTTCAGTCAATTCCGTGAAACCAAACCATGAAAAATGCAAACACTCTCAAATTCATAATTTATTCATCAGCAGGAGGACATTAGTGAGATGCTGATAGTTATGACTATTTTTAAGAGTGGACTCTAAGTGGGCAAAATCAATTAGTATTTTATGGCCTACTGAAGCACTAATATTTTAGGAGCTTCTCTGTAAGTATGATTTTTAGAGGGGACATCAGATGCCCATTTTCTGCAAGTAAAGTATGATTCTTTAGGGTCTTCATGTTGGATATGGGTGGCCAGTGCCACCCCTGATTGAAGCTTGGCCACCCCATATTTCCTTAATTTATATTGAAAACAAATGTCTTTCCGATCTTATATGTGATGGGAAGGCGGATTCAAACTCAGGTGGTCGCGTAAAAAGATACAGCCAAGCGTTTTATGTCCTATATGCCATGGAAGCTGTTGCATGATATGAGTCTTTTGTCTTTTTATTTTTTGGCCACCCCAAATCACTGGGTCTTATCTGGCCACCCCTGAAAAAAAGTTCTGGCTCACAGCGACCCGTTTCGGTGCATGTCTCTTTAAATACTAATGAGCTCTGCTCACCCCTACCCTCTCTTCTCTTTTTTTTTTTTTTTTTTTTTGTGTGTGTGTGTGTATTTGGTGTGGCATTACCATCAAAAACAAAACTAATCTACTGCGTCCTCAGTGGCTCTGATGTCTGGAGAAAAGACTCTTGGGTTTCACACCGCAAGCAAAAATAGACTTGGCGCTGAAACCATCGATATGGTCCTCAATACAGGACACAAGTCCAGGGGGTGTGGTTGGATGCAGATTCAACTCCTCCCACCTGACATATACCTAAACCTACCCGTCTCCACCTCCTAATCCCTAAACCCACCCATCTCCACCCGTAGATGTGGATCCAACTACGCTCCCTGGATCTTATGTTCCGCAGTGAGGGGCTACTGAAACCTTCGCTTCAGCTCTGCTCACACAACGTTCCGGCTCCTGGTGTGAAAGCACTCATTTGTTAACATGCACGCCGAAAAAAATATACGCTCCTTACTCTTTCGGACTTAGGTTCACTTTTACATCCAACTACAAAACACTTGCTGCGCAGAGAAAATATCGGACAAACATACACCTGGCTGAGGGCGGACAATGCTAATACGAGACAGTCCATCAGCGACCGGGGGGTGGGACCTAAGCAATATGACGTCATACTGCTCAGTAAATCAAAACGGCTTGATAATTGAGACTGTTTAGGTTTTTTGGGGATAAAAAAATAGATTTTTATCATTGTAGGGTGGTTGTGTCCACACACTGATAAGAAACATTGTTATGCAAACACCATGTAAAAGTGAATTATGCATCCAATGTCCCCTTTAAACATTTGTTTTCATTGTGAAGTTACATGTATTATAATGTCTTGCTCTATATAGAATGATTTTTAACTGTACAAGGTAATTTAGTGTTTTTACAGGTTTTTATTTTTTTTCCATTGTGCAAATATCAGCTATGCACTAATTCAGAGGATTCATTCTTCTCCACATCTTGCTCATCATGCTCAGGTGGTGTACTTTGGCCATTATCCAAGTCTCATAAGTCTACATCCTTCACAAAGACCTTAAGTCGTGCCCACCAGCATTTATACTGCCCTGCAGAGTCAAACCACAGAGTCACCAGCTAAAGAGAAAAGTTTTTTGATTGAATTATGATTGATCTTATATCAAATTTCACACTTTAGAATGTGATCATAGCAGAGCCAAACCCATCTGTGATAGGATAGACTTGATTCTGCGCAAAACTAAATTTTGACAAAATGTACAGTTCATGTGTGTCACTTATGTACAGCAGTGTAGAATAATGTAGTTTTTAAGTCTATTCTACTGACACAACAGTTTTGCACTGCATTCATCTTAGTGTGACCATAATTAAATCATTTTCTCAGATAGCAGAGATTGTGTGTTAATGCAATCTCACAAACATTTAGTGTCATGGAAAAGCTGTACAGCAAGTTCAAGTCTGTACAAAAACAGAGCACAAAACACATTTGATTTAATTAAATCCTGTGTATATATATAGAAATTAAGCTGTCATGCAGCAGTTGTATTGTGAGATGTATCGGTTGCTCATTGCAGCTTGTAGGATCTCTAAAATATAACTCTCGCCTCATCTAGGTCACTTTAAGTGTTTGTTTGTATAACTAAAGAGCGTGAAGTTCATCTGAAGGTCAAAGAAAAAAAACTATAGATAAAGCTGCTAGTTTAATTAAATGAGACAAGGTGACCAAATTACTGTTTGGTTAACGGATTAATTGGATTTCAAAGTCCTTTGATAATAAAGCCAAAAAGAACACCACCATCAAGTCACTGTAACATAGAATGACACAACCAAAGATGATTATTGAAAATATTAGAAAAAGAAGATACATGCATGGTAAGATGCATAAAGTGTATTTTCTATGTTCTTCTATATTAAAAAAAACAACCTTTTTTATTTATTTATTTGTTTATTTATTTTTATTTTTATATATATCGCTATGTTGTGGAGACACTTTGGCTTATGTATACATCTTGTATATTTTATAAAAAACACTTATTACATTAATTACTATTACTATTAATTACTAAATCAGTTATATATATATATATATATATATATATATATATATATATATATATACATATATATACAAAAAAAAACAAATATACTAAAACTATTACAGAATTATAACTATGAATTATATATATTTAAATATATGTTATGAAGTATTGGATTCTGCAGAGACAATATGGCTTATGTATGCATCTTATATGTTTTATTTTAAAAATGTATGTTATATAATTATATTTTATAAAATGTTATATATGTGCAGTATATTTTATAAAAATCTATAAATTAATATAAATATATTGTCAATATATTTTTGATATTATACGTATTTATTGATTTCTTATCAAACATCATAGAAATCCTTGAAATAAAAATGTGCTTTTTATTAAAATACAAATATTACGGAAAATATGAAAAAATGTACAAAGAATAAGCTCATAAGCTTTCATAAATCCTTGTAGACAATACTATTCAAATTCGACAATTCCTAAACGCTCATAAATCGCACTCTCAACACTGTAAACAAACACACTGCAGATGCTGTTGATAAAATACTGCATAACTCAGTTGACACACCCACAGCCACATAGTCACACCCCCTTTACTGCAGACACACCCAGATCACACACAGTGCAGCGTCATCTCAGCAGAGAAATGCAGTGATGCTTGTCAACAAGCTCAGCACCAGTGCCCCACTAACTCACACATGCACAACTCAACTGCACAATTATATTGTCCTGCCACCAGAGGTGCCGAGTGCGGAGATAAAAATAGCACAGAGCATGCAGAGTGAGAAACACAGAGAGAAAAGCTAAAGAGACAGAGCAAAATAAAGAGTGATGCCCACCCGCGGCTGATGCATGCCAGTTGGGAAATGGCAGGTGAAAACAGTCACACATGGTGGCTGTCTTCTGGGCGTCTTGTCCAGGCAGTCAATACTGGTCCCTGGTGACGCACTGTTTTGGGAAGCCCCGCTCTCTTCCTCCGAGGCTGAAGAACCTGCTTCTTCCTTTTTCCTCTCAGTCAGTCACTCCAGATGCTGAGGACAAAATAAAGTCGGACCCGGTGAATGGAGATAAAGTCAGTCTGACTTGGCATGCGAGGAAGGGACGGAGAGAGATGTCGTGCTCCATCCACACTAGTTGGTACTTCACAGGAGTGAGGCTGCAATCTCTACCCTGCCAGAATAAACTCGGTCTCTCTAGCGCGCAAAAACAATTAAAGGGGGTATGGCTGACTTGGGACGGGGGGCTGTCCTAAACAATGCAAATCCCTCCTTCTAAGCATCTCACTCCACCATTCTGATCACTTTTGACCAATTGACGCTCTGGACCATCTGACAGCTGATTGGTTTACAACATAAGAAAAACATTCCAGTTTTATAGGCATGCGGCAGAGATGTGTTATTGGATTTGACACCACACAGTACATGTTTTCATGTCTGCTGGGTGACAGAAGGGGACCTGAGGATGCGGTATGTCAGGTGACTAGACTAATGTGTTTAAGAGCAGCTGTGTACCTGAGCTGGCTGACATTCACAAACTTCTCATAAATAGTTTTGTCTGATATAGGGTTATGAGACATGCCTCCCCTTGTTTCTGCACTCCTTCTGATGGCCTTCTGGCTAAAAGATTTAGGAAGAATGGCAACTAAGACCATGTGCTAAAAGACCATTTCATGATTTCATCAGAATACTCGTATTTTAGAGTGGAAAAAAAAAAGGTTTTTTCTTTATAAGGTATTACTGCAACAGAAAACATATATATATAAGGTATTACTGCAACAGAAAACATCAAATCACATGCATGTTTATTTGGCATGTTCACATTGCTCGTTATTTGTGATACATTGTTAATTAAATAAACTTGTGTAAGACAAATAAAACATGGTTTGAAGTTTAGAGTATTTATGTATAGACATACAGTATATTCCCTATGCATGTATGTATACACTCTTGATGTTCATTCTTCTGTCGTAGGGCCTTGTAAACAGAAGGATGTCTGTGTTTCATATTCAGCACATATGTCCATCTCTCTTTATGTGTCTGCATCTGAGACAGGGAGTGGCAGGACGATACTGCATTAGCCCCTGGCTGCTGCCCAAGAAACTCCACACCAAAATCCATTTAGGCACTTGAGAAATACAGAATGTGCCCTGCCACCATCTTTGCCCATGCTTTTTCCACCAAGCTTCTGTAAAGATGTACCATCTTCAGCCATTATGCACTACAAATGCTGTGAACACTATAAAGGTGATTCATCCTCCAAATTATTTATATATATATTAACATGCTCGTAGATTGAAAAGTTTGAGTGTGGAAGGAATCGAAAAGACTGTTGCAGGCTTTCTGCTGATAAGCAGATGCTTTTAATCTAATGCAAATAACACTTCACTGTAGGTCTGGACGATGTGGCCAAAATCTATATCACAATATATTTCTTAATTATGGTTGAGACGATATAATTCCGATATCGATATGAACACTATTTATCTGAAATAGAAATCTTTTGTAACATTGTAAATGCCTTTATCATCCCTTTTGATCAATTTTAAGCATCCTTGCTAAATAAAAGTATTAATTTCTATAACCCCCCCCCCCCAAAAAAAAAAAATTATAATAAAAAAATTATACTGAATTGAATACTGTATGTTACAAAAGTTTTTTTTTTTTTTATTTCAGATAAATGCTGATATTTGGATCTTTCTATTCATCAAACAATCCTGAAAAAAAATTACTCAACTGTTTTAAATATCGATAATCAGCATATTAGAATGATTTCTGAAGGTTCATGTGACACTGAAGACTGGAGTAATGATGCTGAAAATTCAGCTTTTATTTACTGTTTTTAAGTTTACTGTTTTTGCTGGACTTTGGATCAAATAAATGCAGCCTTGGTGAACAGAAGATAATTCTGATACGGAATTATTCTGCAGCCCTACATAACATCACAAGTTATTTCGGTGTAAAATACAGCCTTTGACCTCATGCAGTAATGATAATGATGTATTGAGTGATGATTTAATCTTACTCAAATCCACACACTCCATATTGCTAACATATTAAGGGAAATTGTGAATTAATATTAAATACATCAAGAACTGATTGGATTATGAAGGCGAGTGTTAAACTGTATAATGATGACAAGTGTTTGTAGGGGAAGGGGTGAAAACAGTGTGAGTGATTTGAGCCTCTTCAAGCAGTACAGCTGCTGTTTCTGTAAGAAACTGATACGGTTACTGCATTTATTTGACGCGGCACGTTTTTGCTGAATCTGCAACTCCTGTAGGATGAGCACTGATGGGCTGCATGCACCATTCCGTCCCACAGCAGAACATTTGTTGCATTGCACTATAGGTAACAGTCCTTTACCTGGTATGGTGGTAGTCTAAAATAATAATAATAATAATAATAAAGTCTGTGTATGTGTTTTTTATTGAGAATCATATTTGATAAGCCAGACTTTTATGGTTCATATGATACAGGAGAATACTTAAAACACCTCACATTTGGCCTAGACTGTGCAAAAATATGCAATTTGGTGCAGTTGCTGATATTTATATTGTTGAAATGTAAGATTTATATATATTTTTATAACAGTATAGCAGACTACTTACATAAAATGCATATAAATATCAGTTGTCACTCTATATTTCCCAATAATATGTTTTAGTAAGATGATATTTAAATGCTTAGTTTATGATCCAAGCTCTGGAAGACAATGCTGCATGTAATGCAGTAAAACATTCCTCAAAAGCCTGATGTATCATCTTAATACTCACAGTTTTACATGATTTTTGTAAACCAAAGTTGTTTCAGTCCAGCAAGTGTTCACCTTGAAATATTAGTAACAATATAAAAGTTATTCTTTCGCTTAATTTATAAAAATCATTAAAAATTTCCCGGTAAAAAGACATGTGAACCAAAACCTCAAGGGTGACATTTGGCTTACACTTTAGAATAGGAAACACATATTCACTATTAAGTAAGAGTTTCCCTCAATAAACTTCTGATTTGCTGCTTATTGATTGTAAGGCAGTTGTTGTAGTATGTTTAGGTATGGGGAAGGGTTATAAGGGACATGCTCATGCAGAATAAGACTTAATATGCTTTATAAGTAGGCCATATGCATGCTAATAAGTCAATAATGAATAGTGTTCCCTAATCTAGTGTTACTGACATTTTTAGTTATGATAGGCATAGGCTTTTACTTGCTAATAGAGTATAAACTCTCAGTTAGAAAGCAAGTAGTAGATTGTGTACAACAGGTTTTTCAGCAAAGCTTTATTCATGCTGTTAATTTGAAAGCCTTGGAAATTTGCATTTCAAATATGATAAGTAGGCTTTCTAGGGTCATAGGTGTGTTTTTGTTGTGTACGTTGTCGTGGCAATTTTCTATTTCAATAAAGGTATGAGACAAAAGTCTTTTGAATATTTATTTTCTGGCAAGAAAAGTTCAGCAGTCATACAGTCAGCCAAGAGTGCGACAAAGAGGAAAACACCTTGACCCAAATATTTATACCCAAATCAAATCAGGATGCTTCTCATCCAATCATAATGCATACTCAAGATATGTGTCCATTTAAGGTATCCAACTATGTCCCTTAAATGTGTTTCTAAGCAATTAATGCAAATCATTTAATCTAAGAATCTAGGTATAAAAAAACATTTCTCGTCTCACACTTGTCTTGCACATACACACACACATTGAATCCTGTTATCTCTCAGCTCATCAAAAACTCAAGCCTACTGAAGCAAACTGAAGCACTCAGAGACAGTCTAAAGAACACTCTTTAGTACAGTGAATCAAATTATACTATTAATATTGATATTTTAGATAAAAATAACATTTCCTCCACATACGTGTCAGTTCACTCCTCTAATTTAGTCCTCATGTGACTTCAGCATAGTGATATCATAATTCTACACCTAAATTCTATCATAAATATGCATGGGTAGAAAAAAAAGGTTCTGACCTAATCACTGACAAACATGTCCTTACGACCCTTACTGTCCTGTGACTGCACTGACAGAGTTAAAGATTAAGAAAGGAAAAAAAAGATGTATGAATCAATCCACTGTCGACTCTTTTTCCATGAACTTTGAGGACATGGTTGGCATGCATGGAATACTTGGCTTGTTTTGTAAATTAGAGCCGGAAAGAGGGCAACTGTTAAATCACAAACAACTTAATCTTGTTAATGAGAGTTTTCTTTGGTTAATTCCAAACGAAAACTAGAACATAGTGATGTGTTTTGTGTAAGACAAAATATATTTAACTGAGCACAATAAGGCCATTTATTACATTCTCCCAGACATACCATGGGAAATGTTGAATTTTTTAAAATGGCTTGCAGTGTGCCAAAGGACTGAAGATGATTATGAGGAAAAATTAGTGTAGTAGAAAAAGCATGAGAAATGTGAGGCTCATGATTGATACAGTGTTGTAAATGAACTGATCATAATTCATTTTAGAGCTAATTGAATTGCTGAGGGAAGGCAGATACATGATGCTCTAGGTTATGCGCTGTGTTATTCACTGTAACATTAAACACAAGAGGAGCCCATGTGTTCTGGAGAGAGCTCAGAATGACGTCTGACTTCTTTAAGTCACGTGATCTACAGTAGCTAATTTTACTTTTACACAGGTTTTTTATATTGAAAAAGGTATATTAAAAATAAACATTTTCACAGAGGAACTTTTCTCAACAACTATTGTAGATAAACAGCGGAGTCTGCCAGATAAGTTATGGATGAGATTGACCTGCGTTTGAACGCTGACTTCCTTTAGAAGCAAGACTTGCTTTGCCTTAAAGGAACAGTTCACCCCAAAATTAAGATTTGCTAAACATTTGCTCACTCTCAGGCCATCCAAGATGTAGATGAGTTAGTTTCTTCATTAGAACAGATTTGGAAAATTGATCATTTCATCAGTTGCTCACCAGTGGATTCTCTGCAGTAAATGGGTGCCGTCAGAATGAGAGTCCAAACAGCTGATAAAAACATCAGAATAATCTGTAAGTAATCTACATGACTCCAGTCCATCAGTTAAAGTCTTGTGAAGTGAACAGCTGCATGTTTGTAAGAAAGAAATCCATCCATCTGTTCTGATAAAGAAACAAGCTCATCTACTGTATATTTTGGATAGCCTGGGGGTGAGTGCATTTTCAGGCAATTTTCATGCTGGGTGAACGATTCCTTTAAAATAGAAACAAAGCCAGAGGAAACACATTGGACTATTTGACTCTACTTACACATTCAAACATGAGATTTATTTGATGAGCATCGATATGAATGCTTTTATATCTGTCTCCCTTTAAAGTGAAAGAATTCAATTGTCTGTCTGCTTATTTCATTTATTGCTTTTTGACTGAGCAGAGACGAGACATTATGCTGTTCCCTGATGATATTTTTAATGTTTTTTGAAACTCATAACTGTAGTAATTCCACCACACCAATATACACAGACATATATGCACTAAAACAGCTCTCTTGCATCTTATTTTTACATTTCTTGCATTTTTAATCTTAGATTTCTCATGTTTTGCTGAGTCACATCAGTGCAAAATTGTATAACAAGTTATGAGCTAACAAAAAATCAGGGGAATTTGAGTGGATACTTGTTAGGAATAAAAACATCCTGCTGCCACTCTTTAATAAATAAGTCTTAAACTCAACAATGATTCTTTATACAGTATAGCTTGGTGCAGATATATTGATGATGGCTCTATAAATTGAATGATGTTGTAACAATAAGGACAAATAATGACAAACATGAACAAACTCCATTAACAAACATGAACAATGCTAGCTGACATTCACACTGGAGTAGAGCAAGATCTCAGAGGATACTGGCTGAAAGCCACAAGCTTTCTTTGTGATTAACTGTGTTCAGAATTTTTTGCATATCACAGTGCAATGTACTTGTCTTGATCTTTTTAGTCTGGTGATTGAACTGCAAATTAATTTTCATTAATAATTCATTATTTTAATTAACTGCCAAAAGATATTTTACACTAAATTGAATTTAAAATGCAAAAACAGCCCTTTTTAGCTCCAAAATGTTAACACCACACTATTCATGTGTGGCACTTGATGAGGTCATGTGTAGTGTGTCATGAATCAAACAGATTACATTTCCATTTTGGTGCTGTTAGAGGAATAGAAATTGCACACTGCACCTTTACAAAACTGATTAGACAGGTTTAATGGTTTCTTAAATATGATTTAGGCTAATTTGATTTGTTTCTCTTTATGTGAATCACTCAGTTCAGTTCAGAGAACTGATGAACTTGAGTAAAGGCATTCAAATTTCATCTTTGTTAAAAACGAAGTATTTTAAGTATTTTTAATTTCAATAATTCTGAAAAACAATATCTGTCTATTCAGTGACTCAGCATCTTGTTTTGTTGACCAGACTAGAGGGATTTGATTTTTATTGTATGATTGCCCTCTAGTGGAGAAACACAAGCAGCTCATCAAACATCATCTGGTCAAGATATGAAATCATTGTTAATTTTGACAGAACATTTTTATTTAGTTTTAGTCTTAAGCCTTTGGACTAAAATGCAATTTAGATTTAGTCATCTGATTTTTTTTTTATTTTTAGTCTAGATTTAGTTGATTAAATGTAAGATTTTAGTCGACTAAGTCTACAGTAGATTTAGTTAACTGAAATCTAATGGGTTTAGTCACAGTGTAATGCATTAGGCTATACTGTATATTCCCGGAGATGACATCTAAAGTGTATGCAAACTTATGTCAGTAGGCTACGTGTCAGTTCAAATGTGCACATCTGAACTCCCAACCACACAAGAGATTACTTCTGACTGGATCTCTTCCCAAATCCTCCCTCCTTAACATTTTCATCTCATTTTTATTTTTTGACGAAACATTCAAGTGATTTTCTTCATAGTTTTTGTCATTCAAAAATTTTTATCGTCTCATTTTCGCTGGTGATAAAATGTAATTGACGGAAAGTAAGTATATATGATACTTATATGGAAGTATATATAATGTTGGTTATTTGTACAATATAAAGCATCTTTCTGCTGGTCTGGTTTATTTAATATTACAACAATAAATATAAAAACATTTTGTTAAAAAAGTGTTAAATGAAGTCAAGTAAAATGGAACTGTGTTACAGTCCAGACATTATGAGCATCATGTAAACATTGTTTGTTAACCTTGTGTTAATTAGGAGCTTTTTGCCCCATTTCCCTCCAGCTCTTCCACAGCAGCAAGCTTTGGCTCTTTCCCTTGGTGACCAAAAAGCGAGGTAGTTTATAGCCATTAAACTGGCCTACTCCAGCATCCTTGCCCATAGCAATCAACATAGTCACATTTCCTGATTGGGAAAAGGACATTGATCAATGAACATAAAGAGGCATAAAACTCATCGAGAAAGCTGTCTGAATTGTATTATTAAATAATGGTGAGAAATTTTCTTTAAAAATAAACTTTTTTTTTAAAAAGAGCTCACAAAGGACAGCTGAAACTAATTCACTTGGTGATGGTTGTTACCTGTGCGATATGAGGTTAAAGATTTTCCTGTCAGACTGTTTATGATATTGGTGGCAGCAACCGCAGCATGAAGCCCAGCGTGATACGCCATCTTGGGTTCATCGAGATCGGCACAGTCACCCACAGCATACACGCTGTCAAAGCCTTCTACTTGCAGGTGCTTGTTCACCTTCAGAGCACCACTGTCTCCCATACATGCAGCTGAAATATGAGGGGGAAAAAGATCAAATATAACCACAGAGAGAGCGAGAGAGAGAGAGAGAGAGAGAGAGAGAGAGAGAGAGAGAGGAGAGAGAGAGAGAGAGAGAGAGAGAGAGAGAGAGAGAGAGAGAGAGAGAGAGAGAGAGAGAGAGAGAGAGGCTGCGAGAGCGAGGAGAGAGAGCGAGAGAGAGAGAGAGAGAGAGAGAGAGAGTAAGTGGGTGAAGGATCAACCAATTACATGAGGTCATATGAGGGCACAACTACTACAAGTCAACAAACAATATAATCATAGGCGGAGTTTAGGTGGGGACGAGAGCCAATAATGATTTTGTCTGAGCTAGTAATAAAATATAAAAATTAAAGAATTCACATTTTCTCATTGTATTTGTATTATTGTATTGTTTTGTGGTTAGAATAAGAACGCAAGCCTTAAGATTCAACTTCGGCTTGTGACAGCTGAAGTGGATTTTGTAATATGTGCGATCGCATCACTGATTACTCTTGAGAAACTAAGATGAAGTAGGCTACAGAAGGACAAATATCCAAACTTTTTCAAACTACTGCAGTTTGCACACAACATAAGATAGTTTCTCAGTTATGAGGAGAATCTGGCTCTGATCTTCAGTGGCACAGGACAGATTCTCAGATCTTTCTTTACTGCTCATAGAGAACGATTTGACTGAAAAACTATCAGAAGAGAAGAAATAGTGAAAGAAAGACAGTGGTCATCTACACAATTCGGAAAAAGAGCTTTTCTGCATTAGATATGTTTTTCTTATGTATTGTTATATAAATATATGAAATGTAGAACATATAAAAAAAAGTGTTTGTAGCTCGTCTGCCAGTGGGTGCCCCCCCCCCAACCCCCCAAGCATAAAAGTGAAATTTCCTATGCCTATAATTCTCTAAGCTTTGCAACTGCACAAGTACGCAATCCTAACCAGGGTTCTCTGCCATTCAGAAAAGATTTGATGATGAAGATTCATACTCATTATTTACATTTAATAAAGTACAACTAAAATGGAAGTGTAGTTTATAATAATGTATGATCATTCTGTATGAATTAGCCATAAATATGTTGTCATGCCAACGAAATATGGGGTAATCCAAAAACATTTATAAAATTTTTTTCATTTGCATAGATTTAATTTAATAACATTTTATGGAACATGGACGTTGAACACCTTTTGTTCCTAGAAATTATTTAAATAGCATTTTAACAGTTCAGAAATAAAAGCATAAAGGGGATAAATTAGCATAATACGTCATCAATAATGATGCAAATAATTATGTTTTGTTGCAAAACTAATAAAATTCTTTGGTTGTGTGTTGTTCATTTCTTTGAAATGTAATTCAGTGAATTCACACAAAGCAGCCATCAAAGCAAAATTCCCTCTGGGGATTTAAACAAATATTACTAAGATTGGATATCATCTCAACAATCGCAAAGAACTATTAGCCCATTTATTACATACAAAAAAGCACTTACTAAGACTGGACCTGTATGCTTCAGAGCTGATCTTATTTCCTGTGCAACAGATGACTAAATCAGCAGTGACCTGCTCGTTCTTATTAGTCTTGACCAACATGCCTTTCCGACACACATTCAATTCCAGCTCATCAAGGTTTGTCACTTTCTGACCTGCATTCAGGAACATAGGGAAACAGAGAAGAAAAGAGTTAGAAAACATACATATTTAATGTTATATATGTGGCCTGAAGCATAGTACATGTTTTAATATTTTGCATAGTCTGATCCAGTTTGTAACATTTTCCTTTTCCTGAAAAGGCCATCTCCCCACACAGAACACATTCAATAAGGAATAATGTACAGTCAGTCCGCCTTTGCAATATAAACAGCTTCAAGGTGATAAAAGTCCCCTCAGCCCCACACCCAGTCATATTACATGGCTACTGGTTAAATAAATCAATACGTGGGCATGAAATTATGATTTCAGCTATTAGCTGTATATTATATATTAAAGCTTTCACTAAGAAAAATATTCATAACAATGTAAAAACACTATTAGACGAGAACTGCAATGATACTACAATAATATTAATGCTGAAGTTTTTTACAGTTATTCTCAAAAGCTGCTACCAGTTCCATTTGGGGAAAAAAAATGAAAAAAAAATGCTAATAGTATAATTTATATTGGAGTGCAACTGGTAACTACCAAATAATAATCATGCTGAAAGCATTCTAATAGCTTTTAGCTGTTTTTTTGTTTTTTTTTTGACAGTGGCGTGTATTGGTAGCGCGCGTGTCGTCTGGGGTGGGCGGGTCTTTTCTGACTGTGTTATATTGTAGCCAATGGTGGGCGTGAGTATGTGCGTCTCGGTTTGTTGAGTGCTGAAACGTCCACATACACATATATTTTCCTCCAGTGACTCGTAATAGGTTGAATCAGTTTGAAAAATTGCATTTGTTGATGTAAAATGTGCTTAAGAAAAATATTCATTTAATAATAATACAGATATTTTCTTTTGTGGGGTCTGAATCAAAATATTCAAATATAATGTTTCTCAGATGAATTGAGAAGCTTGACAAAATGTTACACTTCATAACAGAAGTTCAGCTGAGTCACGATGACAAATCTTCATGACAATCTTTGACTGATTTAATCTTTAATATTTTTATTTCACTACATTATAATAATAATTATTATTTATTATTACGCAAAACCAGACTGAATTCCATTGTCTGCTTTTCAATGCAAATAAAATAAATCAAATGTTATCACTGGCCAACGGGTTTCGGAAAAGCACCAGCTCACATAAAAGAGCAAACACTGTGCCATTTTGCCCAAATCTGGATGTCATTATTACAAAAGCATATAATTATTAATTAATTAATAGTTCTCATTTTTGAAAACCCATTTAGTGTTCCAAGAATGAATTCCAAATAATTATGCAAATATTATTTAGACATAATACTGATAGTAAACGATAGTACATTTAAGAAGCATTGAAGTTTTCGAAGCAGAATCGTAGGTTTCAAAGATATCTTGGCGCACTTTCACCAACAGATGGCGCTAAACGACTAGGTCCTCCAAAATAAACGCTTGTCATCATTTATTGACTCAAGTTGTTCCAAACTGTTTTTGTGAAACACAAAATCAGCTGTTTGACAGTTGACAACCACCTAGTCATTTATTGTATTGCATTTTTGGCTATAGATGAAAGTGGATGGTGACTGTCATTAGGCCTAACATCCCTTTTGTGTTGCACAGTACAAACAGTTATATACACGTTTGGAAGAGAGTGCTTTGCTTTAAGTTAAGCAGTTTATTTTTAAATAAAATATCATGCATTTGAGAAGCTGAGTAGATTCAGAATATCTCATGTGTGTACCGAGGGGTTGCTCTCTAATAAAAGCCCTGAGTGCGTGGACCCTCAAATGCGCTGTGAAGATAAGAGAGACTATACAAATGTCTCTTCTTGTTATGTAAAGTGCATCCAGTGGTGTATAAAGCACCTGAAAGCCATACTCAAGTAAAAGTACAGATATCTTACCAGAAAATGACTTTGGTAGAAGTTGAAGTAACCATTGAGAATATTACTCGTTCATATTACTCATATGAACAACCAGTCAATAATGATACTAACTGAAGTTTTACAAACCTTAACGGTAAAAAATAAAAAGAAGAATAATGAAAAAGTCATAATTGTCATGTTGTTGCAAACCTGTGTGACTTTCTTTCTTCTGTCAACATAAAATAAGATAATTTAATGACTGTCCAGTTGTGTGAATGGCAACGTATTGTGACTTGAAGCACCCAGTGTCAGCATCATCCAAGTAATCATCTTCCAAGAGCTTAGATCATTTTGAATGAATGAATGAATGAATAAATAAATAAATATATGCATACATACATAGATACATACAAACTCAATATTAAATCAATTGTACTGTAAAATCATGGCAGTCATCATTGTTCTCCTGTGTCCCATCCAGCACCACACACTCCAGTCCACTGGGTGGCAAAGTTCACTCAGGTGGATGTTCATTTAATGACCTTATTTTGTGTTCTACAGAAGAAAACCAGTCATAGAGGTTTGAAATCACATGAGGGTGAGTATTTATTTTTAAATAAACCCGCCTCACAAATAAAACACAATGAACTCTGGTTGGTCGCTTTCTGTCTGTTGGCAGTTATTTTCCAAACTAGCCCAAAGTGTTCCAGACATAATGGCGCAAGTCACAGGTCTGGCTCTGGGAAACTACTTTTAGCAATGACAACAAAAACACAGACAAAGCAATGCTGGCATTCAGGGAAAGTCTTTGAATGTCAATGAATGGCCCAGACTCCATTGAAAAGCTGCTTTCCAGTCAGCCTGACACAGCCTGAGTGGATCATCAAGACTAAATGAGTCAAATTAAAACCAATTACAAAGGGGTTTTTATTCACCCATCTCTTATATGTGTGCTTTATCTCTCATGTATGAAAGCCCATTTTAGCCCCAAAAAATAATTGAATAAATAAAACAATTATGCAGTGGTAAATAATATTTATGGCATAAAAAGTCAACACTGTGAGATACTAAGTAATAATTATGAAAACTCAATTATGACAAAAAGCTGAAATTATGACGGTCAAATTATCAAATAGAAAATTTTATTATTATTATTATGATAAACATTACAAGTACCACTGTCATAAGTATGAGGCAAAAAGTTGAAATGATGAAATAAAAAATAATTACCATATAAAAAGTCATCATGTCCAAAAAGCCAACATTATGAGATACTAAGCCATAATTGAGATAAAAAGTCAAAATAATTATGCGTAAAACCAGTTGTGACATAAAAGAGGAAATTATGACAAAAAGTTGAAATCGTGAGATACATTATGAGATACTACTTCATAAGAGTTTAAAAAATTAAATTCTGAAATATATAATTTTGACAGTCAGCAAACTGATTCTGTCATAATTATGAGATACAAAATTTATTATGAAATACTAAGTCATGAGATGAAGTCGAAAGTGTGACAAATGTAAAAAATTATGTGATAAAATATTGAAATTTTATGTCATAATTATGACATTTTATAAATTCTGAAAGCATGATTTGTTTTCTTATGTGACTGTGCACTGTCTGTTCAAAGGGGAGGGTGGTAATTTACCATGCTTTACAGTGTGGGAACAGCTGAGTTTATAGGTGTGAGCTAGATAAAGCAATCACACCCAAAGGCGTTTACGAGGAGTGCAGAATGGGAGATATCATTCCCTGTGGACATGGAGTCAGTGAAGTCATGTTCTGTGTCTACTCCAAAGTTTGATTGGGACGCCTCCCAAACCCAGGATAACAGTATAATTAACAGGGACAGCTGCAGATACGGTCTCTCTGTCAGCGGCCACAGCAGAAACCGTCCACTGGGCCTGAGCCCAAATCAACTTCTAAAACCATAGAAACTGTTCACAGCCATATCAGTGTCTTGTGCTACAACAGGTGGCCCCTGAAGTCCCCAATTCAAGCTCCCCCCTTTGTCTCAAGTTTGCGGTCTCCCGCTCACATGAGACCTGCGGACACTTGCATTTTTTATCGAACAACTTACAAAGTTCCTCTGCTTGGTTTGTATTTTCCGTCCTAGGTCAAATCCCACTTACAGCCCAAACTTGTCTCTGTCAGAGCAGCAGTATCACATAAACCTTTGAGGCTTTGGAAGCTGTCGCTGTAGTGCTTATGGGCTCTTAGATGGTTGTCTCGGGTACCTGGAAAAGGAGAGGAGTAAAAATAACAGGGAGAAGGAGATAAACCGAATGAAGGGATGAATGGAAAAGAGGAAGAAGGATCAGTGGGATTTGTCTTGTTTTTTCACACCATGAGTTAACCAGCATGCGTCTAAGAGTTCCAGCTATGTAGCTTTGGCTCCTTCAGTCTTTCTCATCGACTGGATCAAACAGAACAGATTCAGCTGTGGCCTCCGATCCCGTCCCGCTGGAATTGCACAAATGTTGCCACTTGAGCCGCGATGTCACTCCCACCCCCATCCGCTCACCCACTCCAGCTGATTTCAAAAGAAACCTGCTGTCAGTTTGAAATGGTGCTTAATCAGTGGTTCTGCTCCACAAAACTCTCTGATGCCCTGCTGTCTTGCTAAAAATGACTCCGTTGCATGCACATATGTATGACAGTGTATGATACTTTGTTTTTATGGCAAGGTGTAATACATAATGTTAAGGTAAGTGTACTGTGCACGTCATACTATTCACTGGCCTTTAAAAGTACAGGAGAACGTTCCTTACAGCCAAAGCTTATGGCATTTAATTCTAATATAAAATGTCACAGTGTTGTTAGGAATGTTATAGATCTCTGATTGTTCTGTTTTCCATCCATGTATCATAAATGAGGCAGTAATACTGCAAACAGTCTTCTCACTGTCAAATAATATTTCACAAAAGCTTTTTGTAATGCATTATATAAGCTATATATATATTCATTTTGTAGAGACATATGAATTGCCTATATAGTTTTAGGGGAGGTTTTGAAAGAAAGAAATTCATTTTTAATTCAGCAAGTATGCATTAAATTGATTAAAGGTGACAGTAAAGACTTTTATCTTGTAACATTACAAAAGATTTCTATTTCAAATAATTAAAAAATATATTTTTACAATGATAATAAGAAATGTTCTGAAAGATCATGTGACACTGAAGCTTTGACATTACAGGAATTAATTACATTTTACAATAATAAAAATAGAAAATAGTTATTTTACATTGTATTAATATTTCACAATATTGCTGTTTTTATTTCATGTTTGATCAAATAAATGCAGCCTCAGTGAGCATAAGAGACTTTAAATATATATATATATATGTATATATATATATATATATATATATATATATATATATATATATATATATATATATATATATATATATATATATATATAAATAATAGTATGAAGCATTCATGCAAACTCATTTGAGCTACAATATTCTTTTTAAAAGTTTCTCATGATGCTCTTCATGAAGTTGGTTGAGAGAATGAACAGAGTGAGCAGAGCTGAAATATAGACAACAAATTAGCTCCTTTGATTTGATTTGTTTAACAGTTGTAAATATTTTGTACATATTTACTTTTGTCTTATTTAGAGTTTAAATTACTATTTTAAATTATTTTTCTATTATTTACTAAATGCTTATATTATTGTTTTAAACATATGTGAAATAAATATATTACAGAGTGAGTGGGTTGCAGAATAGAATAGAATAGATTATGGCTTTATTTAAACGGGTTTAAGCTGGTTTTGAAGCCACTGAATGTTAGCTGTGACCTTGTGTGATGTGCTGTTTACTGTCTGTGTGAATTTCCACTCTGATGACAGATGTTTTGATGTGAATGGTGTCTGTTGTGGAAGCCTAGTAACTCTAAATAAATACTTCACAAGACTATATTATTATCTAAAGACTGCCAAAACATTAGGAGATATGATTTAATCATTCAGCATGCAGCTATACATTCTGCTTGGGTAATTGTGAGGATGTCTTGTTTCAGCTTGTTTTATATATTGAGATCCTGTGAGTTTCAACCATGCTCATGTTATTGGCTCCCTGATTGTAGAGTTTCCACCCACTGTTTTCCAGTCCACACATTCTGTATGTAGTTCACATCTTCAGCTGTCAACATGAGCTGGATGTCAGACGAGTGCATTTAAATTAAAGGATTTGAAAACACTTCGCCCTGTCCACCCTGTTCAACACCAACCATTAATAAGTCTTTACACAAGTCAGCAAACCAGTTCTCAGTTCTCTCCATAGATTAGAAATCAGGTCCATCTGATTGGCTTGTAATCGAATGCATAGATAAGCTGTTTAGTCTATTGGCATTAAAAATCAGAGTTCCTAGATATCATAAAATGTTTGTTACAAAGAGAGAAACTATGACACTATTTCCTACTCCAACAAACCAGCAGCCACATCTGAGACAAAAGAACAATGTGCTTTCTACAAACTAACACAACTAAAACTCAATTTGATGCGGACACCAAAATGGGATCAACACATTTTTAATGATGAAGTAGCAATTTAGTACATTTAAAATGTATTAGGTTTAAATATAATATTAGCACATTATAGTTAAAATAATAGAAATGTTATTTAAATAATATTTTACTGTATTTTTGATCAAATAAATGCCACCTTTTTGAGCATAAGAGACTTATTTTAGTAAATTATTCCTAACATATGGTAGTGTATGGATGCACTGAATAGTAAAAAAGACCCTACTGCATTGTTTGTTTTACTTCCTTTTGTTTTCAAGTAGCCTATTACTTCCAAAATATTGATCAATGACATATACTGCAAAATAATTGTAATTACATGGTTAAAAGTAGTCAGTAATATGAAACACTGGGTTGCAACATGCTTTACTCTATATGGCAGACTGGAGGAATGACAATCTCCATATACTGAGCTTCATAAGTTCTGGTTGCTGACATTTAAACTTCATTACCAATAGATGGCAGCAGAGTGCATTATGCGTATATGCTCTCCTTCTATCTCTCTGGACTTCTTGTTTTTTATGATTATTATTTTAAATAACTAATTATATAAACAACAGAAATAAAACAGATCCCTGTGATTAAAAAACAAATTATGGTTTATTGCTCATAGTTTATAGAAAATTGTAATTCTTCCACATGGGACGCATTAGACGCCAGCAGGCTTAAATCATGTAGGCCAAATGGATGAAAATTGATGGCTTAATTATGTCTTTGTGATTGCAAGAATGTTATAATGAAGGTGTACATGCAAGTAAAACTAATTATTAGCAAACTGACAATATTAAACAAAAGTAAAACAATTGAGGCGTAGGCAGTAATTTCTGCTTGACGATGGCTCTAGTAATTGGTTCTCAAGCCAAGATAATCCTATTCAAAAAATACCCTCAAGGTGTTTTTGCCTTTGTGAGATGCCTGTGCAAGTACAGATTTATGAAAGGTGTCTGGTGCATTGTGGGCCAAATGGGTGAGGCCAACAGCTCTGACAGGACTGTGGTGGTTTGCCGGATGTAGTCACAATAGGTTTAGATGCTGGCATATTTTAATGGTAAAGGAGACATGTTAATAGGGCAGCATTTACGCCATCACCCATCATTGTGTTGTACTATGCAACTCACTTACAATATTGCTTGAGAACAAAAAATGGATAATTAAAGAAAGAAAGAAAAAGATGTGCAAGATGAAGCAGGCCTTTGTGAAAAAGAAGTACACTTTAGCATACTTTTAAAAGAATACCTAGTTTGGAAATAAAACACTATAAAAGAATATACTTAAGTGTGAACTGAATGTAATGTTTTCAGACACTTAAATGCATGTTATTTATAATTAATTGTAAATCTATTATAGTTTAATATTAAATGCAGTTAGCTGATCTTTAGAGTGCATTTTGACCCACTTAAGTAGGACTTACTGTAAGTTAAGTAAACCTTTTATGTAATTTCAGAATTCTGGTGTCTTTGAAATGTTAAAGTGTACTGCTGAATGTACTAAAATATACTTTAATAGCATTTCTATTGAAACTTGTGAGTCATGTGAAATTATATATTTGTAATTTCACATTTTTAATAATGAAGTAGCAATTTAGTACATTTAAAATGTATCAACGTTACATGTAATATTGTAAAACACAGTTCATTTACAATTATAATCTGTGCATGTGTGTTAGTGTGCTAGTCCACACACCAAAATAAGTGTTCTTTAATATATGGCAAAAGATTATTAAAACAATGATTTAAAATGCACTTTAAATAAAAGTAAAAAAAAAAAACATTATTACAAAGTGAATGTTTTAAGTGTACTTAAAAGGGTAGTTCACCCAAAAATTTAAATTCTGTATTATTTACTCTTCCTCAAGTTATTCCAAATCTGTATGAATTTCTTTCAGTTGTTGAACGCAAAGGTTTGGTTACCAACATTCCTTAAAATATCTACTTTTGCGTTCAACAACTGAAAAGAATTCATACAGGTTTGGAACAACTTGAGGAAGAGTAAATAATACAGAATTTTTATTTCAAGTTGACTGTAGCTGCTGACCTCCATAGAATGGGGCTGGGGGGGGGCATTTTTCGGTGAACTATCCCTTTAAGTGTTTTAAGAAACATAGTCATGAAAGTATACATGAAAAATAAATAACCTAAATACAATTAAGTGGCCTTTTCTTTCATTAATATTATATAACCTACAAGTACAGTTTTTTAAAATGTACTTTTACAATTTGTTGTACACTGCAAGTGCACATTCAGTACAATTAAGCAAACTTCTTTTTTATTCTAAAGGGAAGAGTGCAAGATACCTGGCAGCTTCTTTAGGATTTACCTGTGGAATTTTAATCCTGCTAATGTATTACAGTCAGGGGTTTGAACTGCAGCACAGACACACTCTTCAGGGCAGAAAGGGTTTCTTATGTAGAGGGGGAGTGATTGGAAGAGTAATTCAGACCGTAATGATGATTGTATAATCCTCAAATGTGTTTGTGTGATCCACACAAGATGAAACGTTGAACCATGACACCTTTTAGTTCTTTTGTTGCACGCTTAAGTTTTGCTAAATGTTTGGTGTTTTTTTTTTTTTTTTTTTTTTGTTGTCATGGAAACTTCAGTAATGATCCCTATTCAGATGGGACAGGAGGGAGAGTGAAACTGCTGGTAATTGTGAGGGAACAGCTCTGAGCTTGTATCCTCCCAGGGTGTGAGACGTTGTGTGGTCTGTGAATTTACACCTGCTTCAGGCATCGGTGCTTGGGGCTGTTCAAACCATTTCTATTGTATCCATTTTCTAAGCTCTGTCTGATAGGCCACAAAGAGCAATTGCAGCTAATCATGTAATGGCAGATTAGCACCTGCTAACACTGTCGTTTTTTGGGATAAAATGTTTTGGAACCGCTTTAGACAAAAAGTATTTAGGCTGTAAGCAAACTCAGGCTCCGGGTGTCATTTATACGGTCTGTTGTATCCATTTACAATACATTATCCAGTGCTAACTGTGTCATTTGTGTATTTGAGAGAACAGTGTAAGGGTTAAAGTGAATCCTATCGTCATTTACACACCCGATAATGAAAATAATATACTTTAAAACAATATGCGTCAGTGCAAACTGAATGTAAATGTTGCAGGATGCTTCAATTGGAATTAAATGAATTGAAATTTATAAGAAATGCAATTAGTGGAACTTGAGTGTATTTTTACCTACTTAAGTAGGACTTAAGTACATCTTTATATTTATAATTTCATAATTCCCGCTATTGTCTTTGAACTATGGTTAAATATATATTTTTCAGAATGCACTGAAAAGTATTTCTGGTTAAACATTTATAACATGTTTTTTTTATTAAGTACATCTGTAATGATGAAGTTTAGTATTTAAAATATACTAACTTTGATGAAGTTTAATATATAAAAAAAAATAAATATATATATATATATATATATATATATCACATATACATACACACATATACATGTGTGTGTGTGTGTGTGTGTGTGTCAAAATAAGCATACTTCTTTAAAAGCCTTTTATTTCATATATGTCACATCAAAATAAGCATACTTCTTTAAAAGCCTTTTATTTCATTAATATTATATTATCTGCAAGTACTCTTAAGATTTGAAGTACACTACAGGAGCACATTCAATATAATTAAGCACACTTCTTTTTTTACAAAATACAAAAAACATAATAATTTCAGTTACGTATGACAGTATTTAAAATAATATAGTTTCATTTTACTTCACAAAAGAAATGTGATTAGCATATTCCAGATCATTTTAGAAATACCCCATTGAGTAGAACAAGAGTGTTTTTCTCATTTTCAAAGTCAAATTTTATTGATGAAAACTATCGCTCACTGTCACAAGAAGCAGTGCGGATTTCAAACTTTCATCTTAAATATACTTCTACCACTCATTTGCCAAGTTCTGAGCAAACAGGTCATGAAACAAACATTATTGATTTCCAATGAGTAGGCTCCATCTGTCCTTTGAAGTCAATTTGTCTTCTTTGTTTAATTATTATATTTATTATGAGAGTAAGAAGTGACTAGAACTTTAATGATTCACTTGTAACAGCTCCATGATAATAGTCTGTATCATTTACACTTCGTCACAAAAGGTACAGGTGGTGTGTGACCAAAAATTATTTTGACTTTTTACTAATTAAATTTATGGCAGTAGACATACTAAACTGAATTATGTTTCAATGTCAGTCTTTAGTTGGGCTTGAGAAAGCAACACATATATTTGAAGTTTATTATTATTTATTATGAGATTATTGTGACAAGAGGAACTTCAACTTTAATGTTTTCAACCAAATTCAATTTGTCTGACTTGTTAATTACCTTCCAAAAAAAAATCTGGCCTTCACACTGTATGTTTTACGAGGGGGGCGAGTTTGTCCAAATAAAGCGCTGAATTGTCAGGCAGACTTTCAACTTTCTTTAATCCTCATTTGGAAACATAGTATAAAAATTTTAAATTATGACATTTCGTCAGTCTGTAATCTAAAGGAAAATGTAAAGAGCTAATGATCAAAATCTCTCAGTTTTTTAGGGCAGTTTAAAGGTTCAGCTACTAATTATTATAACAAAGGCAACCTGTTCAGGCTTCAATGACGTTTATCCAATTTTCAGTTTTAATTTCGTCTTCAGATCTGGGGGATTAGTGCCCCATGACATGAATTCACTACACCAAGGCTGGACTGAAAAAGCAAATTGATCAAAAATGTAGCCTAAATATGTTATATTTGTTCCTCCTAGTTTACTGTGTTTGGTTAGGATATTCTAAAGATGCCCTCTGCAGATAAGACAACATGAATGTTTCCTTTAAGATGGTCACTAGGTTTGCCTATGTGCTGATTCCTGTGTGTTGGAATTAATCTCCTGAAGTCGGTCTGGAAACATTTTTCCAAGCCATGAGGGGCCTCCAACAGACCGTTCTGAAGTAAGGAGGGATATAATGTGAAATTATAAATTATTTTTGTGTAATTTTATAATAATCCAATTGAGAAGCTGTTATAAAATGGCATACTATTCTGACTGCCATCGGCCTCCAATAATATATGCAATTATCCAATTGAGGAGCTGTTATAAAATGGCATACTATTCTGACTGTCTTATATAAGTGTTAATAATAAGCTTTCATTATTTCAAGAGTAGTCAGCCTTAGTGCTACAAGTTCCCTAGTTCTTTAATTGTAGTTCATACTCAGATAATTTTTTATTTCTATTTTTTATGTTTTATTGGATGTAAATTAACATGTTTGTAAATCCCAACGCTGTTTTCATAAGCTACATTTATTTACATTTATCTACTTTTGAGTAAATGTCAGAAAATGTTTAAAAATAAATTAAAACCAAAACGAAATTAAAAAATAAATACAAAACATCACAAAAACTAATAGCATGGTGTCGTTTCATTTTGTCTCTTAAAAGACTTAAAAGAATACAGATTATCACAAAAACTTTGAGTATCCAAATGTTTTTCTCTTTGTCTTTGTAAGCTTTACGTTCACTTCAAGGTAATTGAGGTGTCCCGGCTCTTTTGCATGGTGTCATGCTTGAATAAAGTCTGCATGCTTCAACACCCTTTGATTCATTGTTTGGGTACAGTGCTTTGTTTAAAATGCAGTCCGTACCATGAGGTTTTCCTGCTGGTTAATATACTTTATTCACGCTGGTCTAAAATGCCAAACCCAGATCAATTCCATAAACAAAACCAGTTCTTAAGATAAAACTACCTGTGTTTGAAGGTGCATTGGATTCTTAGGTTTTAGGACTTTTGCAGGTCATGTATATTGTAAATGTGTTTTCTTTTCGGTTCATAAGGGAGCAGTGGATGTTTACCCTGTAGTGGGATATTGATTTGTAGTCTCAGCGGATCATGAGTGCACAGACTCCACTGCTTTTACTTTGTGTGACAGTTTATTTTTAAGGGATGCCTCACCCAAATCCGCTGATCCGTCATGACAGAAAGCTGTAATTATATGTCATTGTCACAGTTCTATTTAATTTCACTGCATTGTATGTATGTCGTTTTACACTAAACATATTTTCATCTGTACAAACTGGTTTTACTAGTATGGTGTATTATACATGGAAAAAAATAAAATAAAATGCATCTGGCAGTAGACAAGAATAACTATCTGTCAAAGAAAAAACTTTGTCCTGTATTTCATATGCTGCATGCATATTTTTCAACTCAAGTGAATGTTTTCCTTTATGAAAGTGAATGTATTTATTTAAGTCATCCTAAAAAAGAACATGTATTTTAATGTACTGTAAAACTTTTTTTAGATATGCAATTTGTTAGTTTTCTCATAGAAATGCACTTTAATTTTGTGTAATGTCTATTTTTTTCCCAGGTTTCATATGCTGCATGTGAAGGAGAATATGACAGAGAAAGAGAATATATTTGTTGTTGTTGTTATTATTAGTAGTAGTACTAATAATAATAATAGTACTACTACTTCTACTATTCTTTACATTTATAAAAATTTATTTAGATATAAAATACATGCTGTCCCCAATGTGTGTGTTTTAACAAATTTCACTTTTTTGTAGATAATTTTACTAATTTTGTGTAATGCCTAATTTTGTCCCAAAAGAAAAATTCTTGTCCTGACTTTAATATGCTGCATGTGTATTTTATGCAACAAAAGTTAATCTTGTTTTCGATGAAGGATAATGTTTATTTATATGTGTGTGTGTGTATTTATTATTATTATTATTAATTGTGTGCAAGAGGCACAAACTCTTTATTGCTGTTGATTAATTTTGTCATGATAGAAATTATATCTAATTTTCTTTAATGCAATGCTAAATAACACTGCGATTGATTTTTTAAAATACTAGGATGGGTAATTTATTGTTTGTTTGTTGTCTTGGGTGAGGTGCAGTGGGAGTTATAAGGTTGCTTTAGCTGTAAACCTGAGCAAGCTCCCACTTTGCATCTCTCTCGGGGATGCCTCTCATACACTTACGTAATCTTGGCGGCATTCCCTCGGAAGTACGAGGCACGACACCAAGAATTCCCCCCCGTTACAGGATAGTGAGTGGCACTTGATGCAAGACTGTAGGTCAAACAGATCAGTGACAGGCCAATGAGAACATCTATATCTCTCTGCCTCCCGCGCCGTCACTTCTGTTGTTTAATGTTGCTACGGATCTGAGGTTGCGTTGCTATGTCACAAGGACGTTGTGTTTTTGACCAGACCAGTGTCATGAGTAGTATTTTCTTTCAAAGCATGGGTTATTCATAAAAACAAATAATCATTTATTTTAGGTTTAATGAGACAAAGCAGGCTACACCAGAAAAAGCTTGTTTTATAACAACTGCACTCTTACATACATTATATTACAGTCAGAGACTTCCTTTTTTTTAAAACACCACACAAATCTATTTACTCAATGGCTTTTTTGTTAATTCTTTAAAAAAGTCCTAATTTTCAGAGCTTTTCTTCTTCTGTACTTATTTTTCTTTTCATCTGAAACTATTCACTGCTAGGTTTCGTCTGCTCATCTTACAACAACCTTTGACCCTTGACCTCTGACCTTAAGTGAATGGAATTCACAACAAAGATTAAAATTCCTCAAGGACGTACATCCGCTCGTGAGGAACATGCTCCTCTCATCATTAAAATACTACATGTCCGAGATATTTTTTTTATCACATACAATACAGAGTCCATTATGTACACCCTCTTTTCTGTACGGATGATGAAAACAGGTATTCGTTTGGCTTGGCAAGGTCTTCCCGTGAGTGCAGTGGAAGTGTTTAGGTCCTCTTTTGTACTTCACTCTAATCATGCAGTGGACAAAAGCTTTTAAACAGTTGGTCGGTTCAGCGATAAAGTCACGACATGTTATCGCATGAGTCCTGGTCCATTGTGAGGCTCCTTTCCTCGTGAAGCTTATTCCAATTCTGTCCTTTCAGAAACCATAACAAGTTCATTGCGGGGTGATGATGCCTCAGAGTCAGATGTGGGGTTGGCTAGACAAGAGCTTGAAATTCGGCTTGGGTTTTTTGAGTGCTAGATGTTAGGACTTCATACTGGCCGGTCCACAGCATACTGGCAGGGGCTTAAGTTGGACACAGGGTTCTGCACTGCCGGGTAAGCAAAGTTGGCGTGCTGTTTGGCCTTGAGCCGGAGGCTAGCCAGACTGGAGTTACAGGTGTCTTTGTACATGTATGAACTGGCCGTGGTGGCATAAGGGCAGGCAGCTGCCGACACCGCCACAGAATTGAGGGTGGGGCTGTTCAGGTTGTTCAGGTTTCCCAGGTTATTGAGGCCTGAGCCTGGCACCCCTGCCATCGCCGAGGGCACCATGGAGGAGGCCATGTTCATAGAAGGGATGGAGCTGGGCGGGGAGAACATTGGCTGGGAAGACAGCGGGCTTACATTCATGGAGTTAAAGAAAGGAAAGCTTTTGGCTGACAGCGGGCTGCTAGCAAAGCTCTTAGTGGCCCAGTTGTTGTAGGAATAGCCCGAGTACATGTCGTCGTACGGCTGCATGAGTCCATTGAACTGGGCGCCGAAGCCATTCTTGCACAGCTCGGTTTGCTGGTTCCTTTCTCGCTTTCTCCATTTGGCACGCCGGTTTTTAAACCACACCTGTTTGAAAGACAATGAGGAAAGAGATCAAAACAGGGCTTACGATGGAAGTACATTTAGTACAGTCAGAACAACTGGAGATTTACATCAGTGTAATTCAGTGCAAAACAATACATTTGAACAACATATTCTTTATCACTCTAACATAGTGTGCTCTTAATATCAAATATAAAAGACTGAATTTAATATTCAGATTTTTTTTTTCAAATCATGAGATTTGAACAAGTAAAGTTGCACCAGGCATAATTTAAGTGCTTCATTTATTAAACTAATTTCTTCACTTATTATGAGTTTCCCCAGTGAGAAATGTCATTAAAGAGCTTCCCTCACATTTAGTCAGTTTTATATCCTATTTTTAGGGGATATTGGGTGGATTAAAGTTTTAATGTGAAAATTTAAATGAATATATTTTCATTTAGCTCTCTGAGAAATTATAAAGCTGTTTTCTTGTCGATCTTTCCCTCTGAAAGTGTTTGCAGACTGCAATTAGTAAAGAAAAACAAGCTGGAAAGGAAAATAAGAAATTAAAAAGTCCTTTTAATTATGATGTTTTAGCAGTATAAATACCGTCCTTTATATACAGCATGTAAATGATTTCCTTTAAAAGTAACATTCATAATATGACAGCGGCTCTACAACTCATGACATTATTTTTAATGTTAGTAACATTAGTAATAAGAAATATGATAAAGACATAAACAATCATGGTATTATGACTCAAAGTTACTTCTGAAAAGTATCATTGTTTCTACATATTTCAAAAATAATCTATACTTGTGATTCAGTTTTCTGGGAATATTTAATGACATCTTTATCCAGCATACTGTAAATGATACCAGTTTATATCGGGAGAGAGGGAATACCCTCCATGTTCCACTGACATTTCGGCGATGGTGTTTAAAGCCTTCCAAAATAACTCTGTGTCAAATATAGTTCAATGGTCGATGTGCTCATTCTGTATATTTTGGCATACAGGTATTCCATGATATATTAAATGGCTTGAATGTAGACTCTTAAAAATAAAGGTTCTTAATTTGCATCTGTGGTTCCATGAAGAACCTTTAACATCCATGGAAACTTTCAAATACATAAAAGTTTTTTGTTGTTTTTTTTTTTAAGTGGAAAAAGGTTCTTAAGATTATTTAAATTTTTCACACTAAGACAAAATAGTTATTTTAAGAACTGTTCAATGAAAGGTTATATTTGGAAACCAAAATGGTTCTTCTATACCATTACTGTGAATCTCACCACCATCTCCAAATTTCAGTTCACTTTTCAATCCAAGCTTTTGTTTTCCCAAAGGAAAATCGTGAGTAAATGGTTAAGCACATGGCATGTGCTTCCTCTTAATACTGATGTAACGAATGTAAAAACCAGCATCAAATTGAGAAGAAGCCTTCACAGTCATGTGTGGTCCACTGTGCTGGCATCAGGTCAGGGCCATGATTTAGGGTTTGTGTGTTTATTAGGAGCACATACTCAATCAATTGCATAAATCAATATGACAGCAGAAGCATGCGGAATATGTGGCATAAGGTTCCAGCTGGGATTACTGACATACATGAACGGTTCAGGAGGCTACTGATAGACATTAGGAAAGAGGTATCTCTACCTCTGTTGTACTTTCAAAATAACAACCAAGACTGTTTGCAATGTGACCTTTCCTCTGGCCAACATGAATTTGATCCATTAGATGCACGCCATACAAGGAGGTTGCGATTGTATTGTCATCCATCAGAATGGGAGCCCACCTGCTCTCTTCGTGAGCGCCACCCATCAAACTTTTGCTTTTTGTTGAAACAGAAGGTCACAAAACTTTTCTAGGTTTTTCCAAGCAAACTATTGGTCATGCTACATCACAAATCTCACAAATCCTACAGCAGCTTTCTGGAAACAGAAAACAAAGCCACAGCCAATACCAAAGCTGATGTCTTGTTTTTAAGTATTCCTGAAAATCCTGGAATAGCCCGGGCCAATAATTTATGTCCCGTGGTTCAAAAGAACGTCCTTTCATTTCATTACAGTATCCAAATGCATTATAGTGATAGCATAGTGAACATCTTATCTTTGTCAGTCAGCGTGAAGACTCAGTGGTTTTGATTATAACATCTGCAAATTTTGCTGAAACGCAATGTGCTGTAGCTATGCAGTGGTTTAGTTTGGGAGGGACACGTACCCGTACTCTTGCTTCTGTGAGGTTGGTCCACACAGCTATCTCCTCTCGCGTGCTCATGTCAGGATAGCGGTTTCTTTGAAAGGTGGCTTCAAGTTCCTGGAGCTGCTGGCTGGTAAAGTGTGTCCTTTGCCGGCGCTGTTTTTTCTTTAAAGAGCCGTCCTCTGGGTTTGACTCATCTGTGTGGTTCTGATGGGACTTCTCCGTGTCTGTATGGGTCACAGGAAAAGGCGTTGCTTAAATAGATACACTCTTAAAAAAATCTATGGTTCCGTGGAGAACTTTTAACATCCATTAAACCTTTCATTGTATAAAAAGCTTTGATAGGGGAAAAAGTTTCTTTAGATTATAAAATGCTCTTCACACTGAAATGTTCTTTGGAGATGGGGACCCAACAATTGTTGTTCTATGACATTGTATCCCAAAAAAAGCTTTGGATAAATGTATGTGGTAAATACAATTTTTTTTTTTGGTTTGAAAACAGAATAAGAAAAACTGCAGGGGCCAAAATGTTTTTTTTTTTTTTTTTTTATGTCCCACTGTGGTGTAGAGTTCTGCAAATTGCAAATTCGAGTCCCCACAGAAAGGGCTAAATTAGCTGCCCACATAATCCTGGGATCAGCCATTAGTGACAGGGCAGGTTTGGGGCTGTTTGGCAAGAGCTTAACTCTCTAGGAGCAGTTCGAACTAATCAGCAAGCTTTCCAGGACTCCACGGGGCTTCTAGGAAAACCAACAAGACATCATGCTGCCATCTGTCACTGGACAGAGACCCTTTAACTCTAATCAGAAGGCCAAAAATAATAATAAAATAAATATAATATTCAAAGTAACAAGATCATAATATTTCAGGTTAAACTGAATTAGAGTTTAATTGGGTTTGTAGGCTATCTGACCTTTCAGTGATAGGCCATATAAACTAATGGGAGGAACACAGGACTTTCAATACTGATACATTTCTTCAGTCTCTTTGATGTATAAGGCCTACATACAACGCTATGAATTAATTGATTTATTGTTCTTTTGTAGCTCGTTTTGTTTTAAATCTGAATATATGGTAGCGAAATATTTTTGTACATGGAAGATTTCGATCTATAAGCGCCGTCATAAGCTTTGGACTGAAAATAATCGTGTTTACTATTCGTTCAAAATATCAACCAAAATTAAACTGAGTAAATTTCGTATCATATTAAAATATAGCCCTGGTATTAGCCTATTTATTTTATCCCTGGTGTTCAGAGTGACTTTAGATTCTTGATTGTGGACATATTTTAAAACAAACACATTTAATTCTATATAATGATAATAATAATAATAATAATACCTTTTCATGTTATTAAATGCAATGAAAAGATAGCCTATAATGAAGATTGAACAGCTCTTTTACATGCACCATTTTTTTTTGTTTTAGAAATGTGGTAATTCTGAAAGAGTAAAATAGGCCTAAGTAAACCCGCAACGTATAGTCTATATATAAATAAAAGGTGGATAAAATGTATAATCATAATTTAACAGCTTAAAATAATAATTTTTAACTGAATTGATCTATAGTGATTTTTCCATGGGCGGTTCACTATTAGTTGTGCTTTTCATTATTTATTATCGCACCCGCTCTTTATGAGAGGTATACGTTTCTAAAAAATATAAACGTTACAAAGCAACTAGTTCTAGTATACATATTTAGATTAGGCATAGCTATAGGTACTGATGTAGGCTAAATGCGATTAAACATAAAATACGGTCCGAAAAGCACATGTTGGCATTTTTCAGTATTATAGACCTCCTTTACGATATTGCCTAAGGTCTTAAGTTATTAAAAAAATGTGCGTAGACACTAAAATCGCTTTGCACATTATATTAATGCATTTTAACAATGAACCTCATTTTTGCACCGACCTGTCAAACGCTGTCAATTTGTAACACCTATAGGTTATACCGTTTAACACAGCTAAATAAGCCAATTAACAGTGATTTAAGTCGATAAATAGACTATTTTTCTTAGTTTGTGCAGGATTACATAATCCTCTGTCTTGCAGTTTCTCGTGCGTATCTTCTTTAGACCATTGCTCTTTTCACAGGTGTTTAGGTTTATTCGCATAGGCCTACTGACTCAGTCATTTGGATACCAAATTTGAGGCACAGAAATAAATAATTTATGCACCGTTCCTTCAGCACGTGACTGGCTAGTCGGGATCTTCTTCAAATAGCGACTGTCATCAGTACACTGTGTACATAGAAAAGACTGTCCAACATCTGTAAAAGATAGGCCTGGATTCAAATGAACCAAGATTATTCAAAACTACACAACCAAAGATGTGGTGCTGTTATTACTAGCCCAATTCAACTTGAAAACGAATTAACTGGAGAAGAACACAATGTGCCATAAAATACCCGACAGGATGTGCTCATAATAGAGTTCAGTCATGCATCTGGGTCGAACAGCTGGATGTGGACTATCACAAAACTAAAAAACGAGGTTTTGCGATTTTACAAAACAGCAAATTCTGATATAGACAAAAGCAGCTTCATTTGAAGTAGTAAACAGTCTCGAATAGGTGAATGCGTTTTTATGTGTTAACTTAATTAAACATGAACATGGACATGAACTGACCACTGTTGTCTTGGCCTTTGCATCCCGGTTCGTGCTGAGGAGTCCCGGAGTCAGACAGAGACAGTGCCGGGCTGCGGGCCTCACTGTCCGCTAGAAGGTTAAAATCCATCACCTCGACCGCCAGGCTCTGCGAACAGCAAAAAGTCATTTCATATTTACGTGAAAGATGATAGGCCCACACAAGCTCAGTGTAGAGATGAAGCGAACAGACTACACATGAGACTGCACTGACGCAGCTCATCTTATAACCTGACACAAACACTTTTTATCTAAACATTTATGGATTTTTAAAATGTTTTTGTTAATCATATTTCAGATTTAATGTTCTTGTTTAATCAGATTTTTATCAGTTATAGGCTACATAGGCTATAATATTTCACGACTGATCAATGTCGCTTGGGAATATCAAAAAAGAGGACGAGACATGTCAACAAAAAAGTTGCTATTTTGCTAATGTTTAAGTCGAAGTCGGTGGCAAAGCCACACTCTGCATTGATAAGCGCATTACAGTGTTTCCACAACCTTGGATTTAAATTCAGATGAGAAAAATTAATTGGAAACACTGAGAACCCATTTAATAGAATAGAAAAGGTTAAATGGATGTAGCTAAACAAAGATATTATAGGCTGAGGTTGTATACAATAAAAAATATTTTCACACTCTGAATGTCCGTCTATATCAACTAGTCTAAACAAAGTTTTTGTCAATAGACTTTAGATAATTAATAATAATAATAATATAAATTATTATTATTGTTGATTTTTAAATACTAGTCATTTTTTATTTTCCTGCGCAAAAATGGTAGAAGCGAGATATAGCCTAAATTAAAACAAACCAATTAAACCTTATAATAAGACAAATGAATCCTTTACAGATAAAGCGACGGCTAAATCAGAACAGCTAGAGAGGCAAAGATAAACCGATTGCGCAATAAGAATTATTTGCATGTTTCATCATATCAAATGAGATGTAGTGGCCTAATTAAGGCCTTTGTGTTGCAAATCTCCAAAATGTCAGGGAGGGTTCATCCGTTTACAACTGTCTGAAGACGTTTTGGACTTTAGACACCGTGCAGTCAAGGGTCAGAATTACGCGAACCGAACAGCCTCAAATAACAGAGCCTAAAATAACAGCTCGTTTATTTATGTTACACCCTAGTGATTTAGAAACATAATCACTCTCTCGCGCGCTGCGTCTTGGAATCTGTGATGTGACTGGATCAAGAGCGAAAGTAGATCATAATTCAGCAAACGCCAAAGAAACTCGCGCGCAGCAGAGTGTTTACTGAACACGTGTGATTTCCTCTTTTTATTCGCTGTCGGATTTCACCTCTTTTGAAGGATTCGTAAATTGTTAAAGGCGGCTGAACGGCTGACTGGTATTTTATAAAATATAAAATACTCTTAAATTTAAATTTAAATCATATTTTACATTGTTTTTTCTTCACATCTTCGAACTCCAAATATTCTCTAGAGAATTATTATTATTATTTTTATTATTTTTATTAAACTTATTTATCATTAAACGCATGCACAAAATGCACGCTTAATACAATTTTCCAACAACTATCATTAATTGAAACGTAGCCCTATCTCATGTAGACATGGGCATTTTCTTATACTGTCTATCAGTTAAATATTACACAGATATATTTATGATATATAGGCCTATTAGTTTAGCCAATGAATCAAAAAGCATCGTTATTTCAACAGGCCTAGGCCTAGCGCTAAAACGTTAGTAAATAAGCGACATTTGGACATGCTTTCACAGAGATTAAAAGCCAATAAATATACATACATTCAATTCGAATTTATTATAAACGAGAGAATAAAAGTAGCCAATTGGTTAAAAACTAATTACAAATCACAAAGCGCGTGGGCCTTTAATTTGATGAGCACAATAATATTATTTATTCACAGGTAAGATTTGAATAAACAGTTTTTTTTTTTTTTGAAAGGGCATTTAAGAAGGCACATGAGCGCCCTTGTACCTCGCCCATTTCCCTTTCAATAACAATGTGTGCACCATGGCAGCATTCACGTTTAAGTGATATTTTTGATAATAATAAATGTTTAATAACTTCCAGACAAAATAACATGTAATTTGTTTATTGTTATAAGTTTTGTTATAAGTGCATACACCTGGCCATTTATTCACATCCTAATTTCATTAGTTAGTTGAATATTATTGAAAATGGTGTAAAATATTAATTAAGATGTATATTCATCATTATGATAGCCTAAATAGAATACCAGAACGTCCTTCATCACTTCTTTCTTTCTTAAAAAGTTTTAAGTAGCCTACATGTAAAATCAATAAAACCTTCTAACCATGGAGTCCTGCATCCATTAGAAAAAAACAGATTTCAATAACAAACAAGTGCCATAGTGGTCATGGAAGTGATCAGTACTCATGAGGTGACAGGCCCATGTAGATATTATCAGTGGTGACAAATAGACTGTTATATCACCGATTTAGAGAAAACTTTCTACACTTAAAACTAGTGTTTACTAGTCTTGTTCAGAGCACCCAAATCACATTTTAAGTTTTGTTACCAGATAATAAACAATGCAATTATACTGCATATGATGGAAGACATTTAGTATGTTTTTATCAAATTAAATGTAAAAATACATTTAAAAAAAATAACAATAATTTAAACTGAAGAAAAAGTGTGTTCATTTTACTTCAGACATGTTGAGTCATGTGCTGAAAACACTTAGGCCTACCCAATATAATGAATGCTTAAAATGAAACATTTGGATAACAAATATGTGCTTTACTAAAGCAGGGTGTCCTGTTAAATTATGATTTGTTTCGGTGTGCACAAGAGGGCATGCCATTTGATTTCACAGACTTTACAGATGTATATGATGTCTGGTGTAATCAGGCCTACTAAATGCAATTAATTAGTTAATATCACAAAAATATGAATTTTTATACATTCTAAATACTACAAGCGTAGTTCTAGCACTACACTTTTACATTCTTGCTCCACCTTATTTTCAATCAAAATTTCATTTTTTTTTAGATAAAATACAATCACTTTTCTTTTGAATCTAATAAACAGTTGAGATAACTTGCCTTGTAAGTACAGCTGGCCTGTGGGGAGGCTACCATGAGAATGCAGAATCACAATCAGAACTATAGCCTATATACTTCAACACGTATCCAAAGTGACTTTGATAAATGGTTATCTGTCAGGCAGGCTGCTCCGATGCCATGTCTTTTAGCCAGAGCTATAGGTGACGTAAGCTGGTTATTTCATCCTAAGCAAGGTGTCAATGCACCCCCCACCCCTGCCAAGACTTGTGACATTATTACATTTCAAACTCTATCAAGGGTCCTCTAAGGATTGTGGGCCAACAAGGCCAGTGATCAAACACTCAGTGCAAATGCCACAGATGCACTGATAGATTTCTTAAATGTAAAAAATGGAGAGACCAATAAGGAAAGTGACCAGGTTTTTCTGACCTTGATTTATCTCAGTTACTGTATAGAACTGGCAATGACCAATATCCAAAGGGTTTATTTTCAAATTGGTAAAAGGTAAGGTGATAATACTACTACTATACTACTATACTAATAGCAATAACATTAACAACAATAATAATACTTTTTAATAATTTTATATGCCGTTTTTTTTAATTTCTGTGAAAAAGTTTGGCTCAAATTTTAAGCCTCTCCTCGTGGCACACATCATGTTTTGATGCCATTTGGAGATATGCATCTTTTGAGATAATAGCCTTATAGAGGAATGAATGTCAGTGAGGGGCAGTTTATATAGGCCTGCACCACAACAACCACATCATAAATATATATACAACATAAAAAAAAAAATAAACATACTAATAGAGGTAAAATCCTCTCGTTTTTCAGAAGATTGCTGGGTCCATCTGTTGGTTCGACGGAGGCAGACAGCATACATTTCCAGGGGCTGCTGCATTATCTCAGGAATTATTCATAAACGCGTTTAGAATTAATTCCTTGGATTAAGAGTTGATTAAGATGTGTGTCACTTTGCTGTCTGAGAACTTATTAAGGGCCCACTCGAGCCTGCGGCAGATGGAATTTCTACCCAATGTTTGTAGATGTTAATTTCTCCCCTCCTAACACCCATTTGCATTTGGCTGTGTATGTCAAAGCGCGGCTTTTCCTACACGCACAGCTCCGAATATTCGTGTACGAGGAGATGCTCATCTCGGTCATGCTTATTCCATTACACAGGACGCGCGCGCACTATTCACACTGTTCGACTGAGATACAGATGTTTTGAAATGTGGAAACATCACACCCACACAAAAAAATCTAGAGATTTATTTGTATTCAATAAATCTTGAGATTTGTTTGTAAGCAAAATTAGAAAAATATATATATTTTACATATTTTTGAGTAATTTTAGATATGACTGCAGGCTGCAGCTGAAGCATATAGGCTACTGTGTTTATTAAAGGGAACATGAGAAGACTTGACCAAACACAAGAGCGTCACGCACTGTTCTCTGTTTTTAAGCACACACAAATGAATAAACATATTCTATATATAAAAAAAATGTCTAACCTATAAACATCTTTAATTTAAGACTATATAAAACATTAAATAAACGAAATAAAAGGATATTTAGCATTAAATAGATAAATATTGTTGACTAAAAGCATTTATCATACACAAAAGAGCTACAATTTAGCTAAACACTGAAATAAAAAACAGCTAGGACATAATAAAACAAAAGCAAAAAAATAAAAAATAAAAGAATGGACTATTTGTCCGCATGTAAATTTAGCCTAGATAAACATGTGCATTTTAATTTTATAAAGCGAATTGTTTTTAATATACATATATTTTAATTCGTTTACAAAGTACCTGATTTCAGGTTGCGCGGGTGGGAGTCTGGTTTTCTCTCTGGTCTCTTACGGCTTCGGAGCACCTGCCACCTATCAATTTGGGTAGCCTATTTTGCATTAATATTTTCACTTATCCCGAGACAGCCTACGGCGATAGACTACGCAGCAATACAGAAAGAGAAATTCTGATATATTTAGACAGAGGTTTTATTTTACTATTGTTGTTTTTGTAATCCAGTATAGGCTATGAGTAGACAGTTGTGTTTATGTTAAAACGACGCGTAACAAATTCAACAAATGTAGCTGAAGGCACAAACTGGCTTAAACTTTAACAAAATCAACGTAAGCTGTTAGTTTAACATACAGCTAATTTAAAACATTATTTAAAGCCTTCACAAAGCAGCGTTAAACTTAAAATTTGGGATAGGCTAACCAGGATAAAAAGATTTAAACGGTTTAAGTCAAAATGTTCCTGAACTAATGCAGACATCATTTAGAAACGTCCTTTCTCGGATTTTCTTAATGTATCAGTGTTATCAAATTGAACAATTGCTTATATCACCTAATCCATATAGGCCTGTTTTAAATAGGCTAGTCGGTTTAAATAGCCTATACATTTAATCTTAAAATAGGCTAATAACAATTTAGCATTATAGCGGATTATTATAACCCTAAATTCAAGATATATTGCATTTTTTAAAGTTAAAGCAGGCTAACCTGTAACCCTACAGAACATAAACTGATAAACGAGGCTCGCTCGTGCCGTGTTTCTCTGCAGTCGCCGGTCAAAACCGATCTTCACGAGCGATAGGCTACACGCGCCGCGATCCTTTTTGTCTAACGCGACAGATCTGGATTCAGGTCGTCTGTTTTTGTGAGACTGGAGAAGACAACATCCCCACAGCTCCTTCAGAGAGCACATGTCATCAACAGCACAGTGATTTTTGTCATGCATCTAGGCTATACTCACATGAATCCCGGTCTAGTGGAGGTAATCCTCGAAAAATGCACAACTTTTGCGTACAACGCGTGTTAGCTGTTTTTGTGAAACGATGCAGTAGTCATGTAGAAAGTTCCTTAGGATGAGCAAACGAAAAGAGACACTTTCTTTCCCCCCTCTCTCTCTCGCTGGTGTCTGTCATAAGTTTTTAGCGGAGAGTGCAGGCTTGATCCCCATGCAGAGGGGGACTGACTTTATGCTAAATATCTCGTGCGACAGGTCCGCTGCAGAAAGGAATGCCCACCCCTTCTCTCTCTCTCTCTCTCTCTCTCTCTCTCTCTCTCCCACGGTCTTTCTCACACATGCGCTGGATAAACATATAGCCAGTAAATCAAGTTTTCGGTCATTCACCCCGAGCTCACTTGCACAGCTTCTCCAAAACCGTGTTAAGACTTAAAGCATGAACATTCATATATTTATCGTGGTGCGTGGTAGCCTGCATGTGTTCTAAGCTTCATGTCTGCTTAGCAAATTGAATGTTTTGTCTTCTCAACACCCTTAAAGTAGGCTAAAAGTTCTTTATTGGCATCCATGAATATGGATTCGCATAAGAAAAATTGTTATTTTATTAAGAACTGTTCACTGAAATGTTGTTGATCACAAAGAACTGTTCTTCGCATAGTTATTTTATTAAGAACTGTTCACTGAAATGTTGTTTTTGAGGAGTCAGATAAATGAATCTCGAATGAATCGCGTTCTGTCTCAGATAGATACTATACAATATCCTCGAATGAATCGCGTTCTGTCTCTGAGAGTTACTTTGCATTTTCATTTATCAAGCAAATGTAGCCTACGTAATGAAAAAGTAGCCATAGGCTATATTAGATCAGATATCTCTCTCTTTAGGTAAAGGACTGCATTCAAAGAGCTCAGTGCAGACACTTTAGTCTAATAAATAAATAATAAAGACGAAATAACTGTAGGTGATCACGGGTCAGCACCTTAATTAATGTACATAAAATTTCGACATGAAGATGTCTATGTTTGTTGCATTTAAGACTGTTTTAATAAGAACTAGTTTGACTAACTATCAGTTAACCAAGAAGTATAGGCCTAATCAATCTTACTTTTCAGATTCAAATTAGATTAAAATAGGCTACCATTTTATGTCACTGAATTAAAAAAAAAACCAGTCTTGATGAAAAAAATGGGATGACTAACTTCTAAGACTAGTTTAAGTAGTCTAGTTTATGCCTCTGTTGTCTCTCTGATACACAATACGACTGTGTAGCTATAGATTAATGTATAGATGTCATGAACACCTGAAGGCAAACAATGCTGCCCTCCTTGGACAACAATGTGGGTGTGAATTTTCTGTGCTTCTTGAAAGTTTCTGTATTTTTATTTCAAGGATGTATGCTGTCCTGTTAGCGAACACCTTCAGATATCGTTTAAATTGGTTTGCAGCATTGACATAAATTTCGTTACTGGTGTGTTTTGTTCATTTCTGTCAGACTCTTCGATGGGCTGCAGCATCGGTGGATCTTTTGGAAACTGTCTTAATAAACCCGTATTATTGGAGCTACTGTTGACTGTGTCAGGAGAAAAATGAGCCCGTCCTGTTGGTTTTTATACAGTCTGAACTCTGGACGCCTCCGTCGGTGAAATTCAACCAACCCTGTTTGGATGTGACGTAACGAAGTCCCGCCCTATTTTGACAGCTAACAGGAGAATATAAATGTTACGACAATTATAAACATTCTAATTGGCTTTACAGTATATAAACACGTAAAACCGACCATTTAAAAGTATGCCAATGATGTGTCATTGTTTCAAAATAACGACGTAACCTCTTTTATAAACACGGGAAGTAAGGTTCCAGACTTAAAAGATGATTGGCTGAAAACAGCTGTCCGTTGACAGGAAGCATCATGGTAGTGTGCGCCTGCACCATTTCCACGTCAGTAAGTTTGCCTGTGCAGGAGATTACCTACCGGCGACACAATATATGTGCTATAGTGCGATTACAGAAAAACAGCAGGGCATGACAACACTACGAGGAACTGTCTAAGATGTAAGCCTTTATTTAACGCGGTTATTTGTACGAACGCTTTTGACAGCCTTCTAAACTAGTTCGACAAATGAGTGGAAATGAACCCGAACGCCATTTTGGATTCGCCGCCTTCGAGTCAACAGCAGTGTTTATATGTTTCTTTCTGTTTTGAAAAACGCATACACGCAGAAGGAGGAACGAGCTCTTATAAATCACAACGAGGGGGCCACGAGGTCACATTTAACACGTTTATCTGAGCTAGCTAACAGCTGTAGTCAGTATGACAAACCGCTTGCTAGTTTGTTGACAGGTTGGTTAGCTGCAACATCAGCTTTGTTGTTTATTCACAAGTCTTTTGGTTTCCACATTCACAGTCGCATCTCGAGATAGAAGATATGGGAAAGACAGCTGAAGATGTAACGTTACGTTCACAGTCGCTTAACATGTTATTTTATCATTGACAAGAATTGCTAGCAGACTAGCTGAGCTTGTTGGCCTGCTGATCAGTTGAGCCATAATCAGTTCACACTCCTCATCAACCGGTGAACATCACACGCTGCAGTGAGAAAGACTTGTTGTTTGTAATGATGGGATGCTGCTGGAGATGAATAGCAGGGGGCCTGAGTCTGTCATGAAGGAGTGATCTGTAGCATCATGGTTGTTAGTACGTGGCTGTTATCACTGAATGATCCAGGCCCTCTCTCTGGAATATGTGCTCGCAGTAGAGCAAACCATTTGTGCTTCATTAGATGTTTATGCACAGATGTTTTACTATAGAGCGTAATTTTCACCCCAACTTCCTTTCAATATGTGTAGGTCTAGAGGAGGATGCTGTATGTTGCTACTATTTTGCTTCCCTATGCATTTAAATATTCATTAACTAAGACAAATCAATGGGAGATATAGTCATACCTGACATTTATGCATTTTATGCAAGTAGTAAGTAATACTTTTAAATCAACCTGACATTTTTATGCATTTTCTTTATATTACAAGCTATTATAATTTCATCTATCCCATAAAAAAAAAAATAATCAAAGGATCAACAAGTTGTCCCATAAAAAAAAAAATATATATATATATATATATATATATAGATATATATAGATATATATATATATATATATATTAATATATATATATATATAAATATATGGGGACAACTTGTTGATCCTTTAGTCAAAAATTGAGGGAAAAAATCTTAAAAATAAGATGAAATTAATAAAAAAGTATTACTTACTACTTGCATAAAATGCGTAAATGTCAGGTATTTAAAAGTATTACTTACTACTTGCATAAAATGCATAAATGTCAGGTATGACTATATCTCCCATTTATTTGTCTTAGTTAATGTATATTTAATTGGATAGGGAGGCAAAATTAAGTAAATCAAAGTCGCTTCAATTAAGTAAGTATTAATTTTGAAATATTACTAGGAATATCAAAGTTATTCTAATTTTTTTAAGATTTCACAGCAAAACGACTCGAGTAGGGGATTTTGCAATTGTACTAAAAGACCCATTACTTGCTAGAGAAGTATAATCTATCAATAAGAGTACAGAAGGCATATAGTAGATTGTGTACCGCAGGTTGTTCACCAGAGTTTTGTTTGTTGATCATTTAGAAGCCTTAGAGATATTCAGAGGAGAGATTTTTGTTTCTAGAATATCAAATGATCCTGTGGACTTTAGGGTTAAAATACAACGCTTCAAAGACCTAATGATCTTTCTAAATGTACATTAGTTATTTAAGGTGAATGCTTTCATTTGGTAGTTTTGTAGCTTAACAGCATACATCAGGATTTTGCCTTCTTGAATGCTGATGTTAAATAGCCATAGTGGATGAAGTATGCAAAGTTGTAGAACTGATTAAGACTTTTCTGATATGCAGGTTTGTTCACATATTATATTTAACACTGTGATTGTTATAACTCGTCATCACTGTGGATCTCTAGATGGGTTTCAGTTTCCCTTTTCCAGAACATGAGCCAAATGTTTGCCTTTCTGCATAAACAAATAGATTTTTGTGTGTCGAGATTACTTTTCTTGTCATATAGAGCCTCATAGTTTTATGTATCATCTGTATTTCTATGTGTTTGTAACATTATCATTTATGAGAGACATATCCTTGCATCAACATGTCTTTGAAAAACATTGTGATTTCGGTTATGCCTGTCTTGCCCCCACAAGGCACTGTCTTGAATAAAGAAGTCTGATCTGCTGCTACCTGTCTGCTGCATTATCTGATGCTTTACACCGAGGTGACCTCCAGCTTTAAGCTCTGCTCTATAACCTGTGGTCTAATTGAGCTGTCTGACTAGGATGATCGTATACAATGTTCATGTGTATCTCATGCTATCAAGAAAACTATATATGTTTGATGTTGAGTTTGTACTTGTGTTTAATTGCATATTTCTAATTAAATCCTAGATTCACGATGGTGGACAAGAATATATACATCGTTCAAGGGGAGATTTCTATTGTCGTTGCTGCTATCAAGAGGAACTCTAGATGGAGTACCCATACTCCTTTGGTAAGTTGTCTGAAATGTAGGTTCACGTTAGATATTTGAAATAATATTCAGCGTGACCACACTGGCCAGTTTATGACCGTATGTTTCTCATAATTCTTTAATATTGAAATTAGGGATGCACTGATATTAATATGATTCTGACTGAAATTGATAAGCCGATAAAGGTTTTCATGTTATGGCTGATATTTAAATTTTATACCATTTTGTCTAAAGAAAGTAAAAGTAAAAATAAAACATAAAAAATCGTCGTTTTAAATGCTACAAGTAAATTTAGGCATCACAACATTGTAATGTGTATCAAATATGTGTGTATGTATATCAAATATGTTAAAAATATACTTTAAGTGATTGTTTGATGATGGCAAAGGTAATCTAAATGTGTTGGGGCAGTCCAGGGCTAAGAATCAAAGACTCCCACCTGCAACCCGAATGTTTCTGTTCACAACCTCATGTCCTGAAGGAATTGTAGGTGGGGGGAGGGAATAACCAGTGCTCTCTTCCACCCTCAATACCACGACTGAGGTGAGACCCTTGAGCAAGGCCCTTGGGTAATATTGGCCCAATACATAATGCAATTAAATAACATGAAAATATCAAATGATATTGTTAGATAAATCATAACATGCCAAATTGTCGCTAACTAGAATGATAAAATGATTTTCTCATTTTTTCACAGGATGAAGAACAGGATCCACTACTCAACAGCTTCAGCCAATTGAAAGAGACCCTCAATAACATAAAAGGTTAGACATGATCAAATTCAGGATTGCAGTAGATGAGTTACTAAATAAGTTATTGAACAAGGTGTTTGGACAGTTTTCTGTCATTTTGTAGTCCATTTATCTAGTTTCAAAATTTTGTAATAGCAACTGTTGAAATATCCTTTTCCCTTCAGTCTAAATAGTACAGATTTGGTTGACAAAAGTAAAACAAAAAAAAAAAATACCCACAAAGGTATGTTTTCTTTTGCGCAAGCACCATTTCTTCTTTTCCTTTATTGGAGACTACAATGAAGCACGTCTGGTGGGATCAAACTAAATAGACTCATTTAGCATTTGCAAGTGCTTCTTTCCTGCTACAGGACGAAAGCAAATTTAACCAGGTGTATGCTAAATTTCCTCTGAGGAAAGGGATGGCCTTTTCAAATCAGTCAATATTATCTTTCTCAGTGTCTTACTATTGGGCTCTTATGGCACCTCGTAATGTTTTGGGTCCCATTGAAACTGTCAGTGTTTGTTCATCTAGTTATACAAATGCCTCTTAATGAACAGCTAAGGTAAATGTTATGCTGTGTTTTTATGCAATTGTTCCTTTGTTAAAAAAGAAAAGAAAATTCTTTCTTGCCGTGATGCAGGGGAAAAGGGTATTATAATAATTTTATAACTGATCTTGGATGAAAATTCCTACTATTTTATCTATTTTACTGTTTAAATAATTTTTTCATGACAACTGATCGAAGAAGACTTTTGAAGACAAGGTGAATCCCCAAATAAGTTGAGAACTTTAACAATCCCAGTAACTCGCATATGCGACTAAATCTTCACTCTGGGTGACTAAATGATGTCTAATATTAGCCACTGGCTAATAAATTTTAGTCCAATTAAAGTTGGACGTTAAGTATAAGTTTAGCACAGATATATATTCACTCGCCGAACACGTTGACTGAGCGCTTCAGAGTTTCTCTCTCCATCAGGCGATCTGTGATATTTTTCAATTTATGTCAATGGATGCGCAGCGCACCAGTGTTTGACGCACCGTAAACTCTAGAGTGAAGGCGCACGACTCGCCGACGCTTTGCTTTTTTTCCTCAAACGCAAAGAGAGAGAGAGCGCGCAAGAGAGTCTTACATGTAAAAGATGTTCTTTGTTGTGTTTTCCTGTCAAAATAATGGAATTCCTTTGGAATTCTTCAGCTTTTAAGAACTGCCAGGTTCTCCGGTAGTAGGCTTAGCTAATGCGCGAACAACAATCTCATCACTTGTTATCATCCCTGTTTTGATTTCAGCAAATCAGTTTGAGAGAATGAAGACAGACAACATGATTAATATTCATGAATCCAGCAGCTTGTTAATCCTTAGTGTGTTTTATATTGTTCTTAGTAGAATTCATAGTATGATTATTATCTTATCAGTATAATTGATAGTTTTTTCTCATTTTTTTACGAAAACACTGAATGACCAAAAAAGCACCACCACCAGTCCTAAGTTCAGTTACATGGAAACATAATGGAATTTATAGATAAAAGTCTGGCGAGAAAGCTTAAAAATTTACTAGCCAATGGCAATTCAATTGCCAAGGTGTCCGTAGAGGGTTGAATGAGTGTGATGACTGATTAAAACAAGCCCTTTAGACTGTTTCTGCCCCTCTTACCCAAAAGACAATCTCGACTAACATGACTTCCCTTTGTTAGCTGAAAGTCCTGCTAAGCATGCCAGCCTGATTCATCATAGTGAGTTTCAGTGTGTATTAATGGAGGGGTGTAAGTTGATGAGCTGTGTAGCAGCTTTCTACTCTGTCTGCATGTCGTCATGCCTCTGTAATGGAAGCCCGGGACAGGGAGTCCTCTTTCCGGAGAATAGTGCTGTTCGGAGATGGACAGGAGCGGCTGTGTCTGGAAACAGGGAGAAATCTGCCAAACTCCCCCTCTGACCCGTAGCAAAGGCCTTGTTAGTTCTCTTGTGCTGTTGAGAAAGTGTTGACTTTCATTCAACTACTTCATAGTCTTGCATAGAAGATTGTTTTCCAAGCCACTATTGTTTAAAAGTTTGGGGTCAGTAAGATCTCTTCTGCCCACCGAGGCTGCTTTTATTTTATTAAAAAAAGCAGTAAAATTGTGAAATATTATTACAGTATAATTAACCCCCCCCCATTTGAATGCATCTTAAAATGTAATTTATTTCTGTGATGCACAGTTGAAGTTTTAGCATCATTACCCCAGTCTTCAGTGTCACACGATTCTTCAGAAATCATATTAATATGTTGATTTGCTGCTCAAGAAAATTTTCTTACTTTTATCAATGTTGAAAACAGTTTGTGAATAGGAAGTTCAACAGCATGTATTTGAAATGAATATCTTTTGTAACGTCATAAATATCTTTACAGTAACCTGTGGTAAATTTGCTGAATACGAGTTATTTAAAAAAAAATTACTGCCTCCAAACTTTTGAATGATAGTGTATGATGCAAAATAAGTTATTTCTGGAAGTATCAAATACATTTATTTGATTTACAGACTTTACAGGACTCGGCAATAAGGACTGAACGATTGCCCGGGGCCAGCGTGAAAGACGCTCGGGACAGTTAATGGATTTGTCACTTGCCTGATCGGGCCACTGCCGCGTCGTCACAAAAAGTTTATCATTTGCATCTGTTTTAAAGCCTTGCTAATTAAAAGAACCAAAAATTCAAGCAATTTAAAAGCATTCCAGCAAGGCGCGAAAGTAACTCCATTCAGTACTTGCGCGCTGTGTTCTGTGTGAGCAGTGTGCGCACAGACAGCTGCGTCTCTGATGCCCAAGCCCTGAGTTAAGTTTCTTTCCGTGTCTTTCTTGCGTTTGAACAGACAAATACATACAAAAAAAGTGTCAAAATACTCTTCTTGGTGAGTTACTTTGTAGCTTTAACAATGATTAATTTATAGTACAGATGCACCAGTTAACTGGGCATTTATTGTTTTATTTCAGACTATCTCTGTTCCGTGCTTGCACACAAACTGCATCACAATAATTTTTTCAAAATGTAATTTGTGTGGAAATATTATGTTATTATTATATTTATTATGTAAACGTCCGTTAACAGGCTGGCGACGCTGAAGGTGAATGCAAAGTAAAATAAAAAAACAAAATCCTAAATATTAAAATTTAAATGGATGTGTTTCTGAGTGGAACTGACTGTTTTCAGAAACGGTTACATGGCATTTTCTTTTCATCTTGGCTCTAAATGCTGCTGTTGCATAAGTGCCACCTGCTGGCAGAGAGTGAATCTGCGTCTCATTAAGCCCGTCTGCTGTTTTGGTTTTGTGCTGATGTTTGATGTAGCATAATTTCACAAAGCTAAAGTCAGACCATTCTGTTTTTGCTTCAGATTTTGAAATTATACAGTCTAAATAAAACATTGCACATGCTACAAGTATGTATAAAGTTTCATGATTAAAATGCAGTGGTTACCATTAATTTCAAGTGGCTATGAAAATCAAGGTCCAACACAGTGGAAAAATATGGAAATGTTATTTTAGATGTGATTATTCAATTTCTGTACCTGAACACATAGAAACATAACCTAAAGCATAAGGTTGGTAGTTTTCTATTGTATAGAAATTGAAATCGAGAATTGTAAAATTTAAGTATCTAAAATATTGGTGTCATAAAAGCTTATTTATTAAAATACAAGATAACATAAATCAAAAACAATGATAAAGGCAACCATTTTATTTTTTTGCGGCAGGGCCAGTAAAAATGTTGGCAGGGCAAGTTATAATTTGAACCACTGGCCCGTCTGTGCCAGTAGAAAAAATCCTTAGTGTTGAACCCTGCTTTACCTTACTATTTGCCTCTTAATAATGGATTTAAAAATGTAAGAGCTTAGTAAGTAATGCACAAATACTGCTTAATGCCTTTTCAAGAATGATGAAATAAGTTGAATTGGGGTCATATTATATTGCCAGTGTTTTGGCTTACGGTACTGTGTATTAAATTATATGTGTATGTCTTAAATGGTGTTGAGTGGACTTTTGTAGCCCAGCTGTCTTCTTTATGAAAGCCTTGTAATTCCATTGACATTGTGGCCATTTTATCTTAACTAACAACAAAAGATTCCGCTGAAGGAAATGTGGATTAGCCCCAAAGGTTTACTAGCCACTTTCCCTTGCTTGATAAAGGTTTCATTCTCCTTCCTCTGCACCATTCATTTGATTGGCAGGCACATGTGCCGTATGGCAGCAGAGTGCAGCTGGAAGTATATCATCTGCAGTTTAGGTTGGGTAAATATAGCAGGGAGGCTTGTCAACCCAAGAGATAGATTGTTCTGGGAAAGGAAGTGTTGTCTCCCATTCCACAAAAAAAGTGTTCTTTTCTTGAATAAGAACATTTTTGTATTTATGAAACAAAGAGTTTCCCGAATTTAGTACATTGGCACTCATGCTACCTCACCTAGATGTGCACTACACCTGATTCAAGGAGTGAGTGTGGTTTTGCTAAAATGTGCTAAACAAGACTAAAAAAAAAATTCCCCAACATTTTTGCAAGTAGATTTGCATACTGTGAAGTTTTTCCCCCCACAAATTGGAACTTATTGGTTGAAGTAGCAGATTATATGGAAATTAGCTTTCTATTTCAACAGGAACATAGGTTACGTTTTGTTATAGATGCCACAAGTACCCAATTATTTATTTATTTATTTATTTATTTTTATAGCTGAGTTTCACTGGGTTTTCTATTTGTCTCTTGTCTTGGAATCTCAAGCATGAAGGTGGTGACAGCAATGATCTGTTTCATCTGTTGTTATTTGAACAAGACTCATGGAGTTACATACCAATGCTGAATCTGCAGACTTTTCCATACACAATCATAATTATAGGTAAAAGTTTTATAAATGAATTAATATAGACAGACAGCTTCCTTTATGATTTTAGAGAAAGTCATACAGAAAAAAAAAAAAGTTGTCTCTGGGTTTTTCCAAAGTTGAAAGTCATACAGAAAGTATTTTGCTCTTATCCTTTTTTTGACAAAAATTTTGGTAGCCGCCTCCTTTTTTTGAATTTTATAATGTTTATATGTTGGTAAAATGACTCCTTTTTTTTTTTTTTTTTTTTTTTTTTTTTTTCAATTTATAGAATAAATGTAAACGACAGTACCCCTCTTTTGACAGCAGAAGCCACTCAAATGTTCTTGTTAATCCAGAACCCCTCTTTAATCACAAACAATCAACTTGGGGTGACAAATGAATGTCAAGTATTTTTCAGCCATCAGCTTTTAGACTCTTTTAGATCTCCATTTTTGAAATCCACAAACACAGTGGTCTTGGAGATATGAGCTTTAGATCTTACGTCTAGCTTGGTAAACAACTGCTTGATGTTTCTATTGGTTTTGTAAGGGAGATATTCTAGCTATGAAACATGGTCTGTTTAACATCAAATTGAGAAATAGGATTCAGTCTGGAGTCATTTAATTCTCTGGGGATATTTTTGATATTGGCTGTACATTGAATATCTACCACTGAGGCAAAAAGGAGGGGGGGGGGGGTGAAGGAAACGTCACATTGAATGAAGATGTCTCACCTGCTCATGGTATTCACTTTTTATACACTAGTCAGCCTGAGCCTTAGTCCTGTAAAGCTTTGAATCTTCTTCCAGCCCTCCCCCTCCCTTCATGTCAAAGGTCAGGTTTTTGACAAGTCTGCAGAGGAAGCCGACAGACTAAATCCTCTCATTTTTATTCATACATCATACAAATACAGGTTTAAAGATGCCACCCGGTAGATCCAATACCAGAGCTTTGTTTGATTGACAGCTCTCTCACTTACCCTGTATTCCTAGACTTTCCTCTCGTTTGGTTTTCAGGTACTAAAGAAATTCCTCCTGTAATAGGTCAGACCACACCATCCGATGATTGGATGGTGACTGGGTTTTGTAGTAAACATCTCAGTGATACTTTGATCGCTGGTTCTTTTTAGGCGCTTTTCGTAATCTCTTCATCTCCTGAACAAAGGGCTGTGAAGGAATCCTTTGACTGTGTCTTCTTAAGATATTTGACTTGCCTTTGACAGCTCTTGAGTACAGTTTTTGCAAATTCTTGTCTCTATCTGTATATATATTTGAAACTATATTTGGCATGTAAACCTACACATTTTAAGTAATGGGGTTCAATATACAATTTTTGCATAACATTTGTTGCACTACCATTTAATATGTTATTAATATGTTAATTTTTATTTTATCCAGCCATTGGTGTCCTCTGTTTCAGTCTTAACATATGTATGTAAAGTGAACTATAGCTCAAGGTCAAGTGTGATATGTCTCTGGCTCACAGCTGCGCCTGTGTGCTGGCGTCCCAACAAGGGTTTCTCCCGGGGCACGTGGGAATATGCTGCTCCATTGAGGCCCTGTGGACTCTTCCGCCATTTGATATGTGGATGTATATCATAGCTAGATGATCTGTAAGAATGTGCACACGAAAAAAAAACAGAGTCGTAAGTCAGGTCAGACCGACACAAATGCAAATATGTTTACTTTACCACGGCAAATGGAGCAAATAAATTCCCCTTCCCCTTCAAGTGAAGGGAGAGGAAAGAAAACATGAGGGTCTGCCACTCATGTCCTTGGTAACGTCATCTGAGATTGCAAACAAATAGAAAGTAGCGTGTGAGTGTTCTCAATATCAATGTGATGAATGCTTCTACTGGGAAGTCACTTAGGTTTAAAGTTACAAAATAATAATGACCGAAATAACAGTAATGACTTACAGGAGAGATATTACAGGAGATATTTTTTTTATTATTGATTATGGTGGTAATCTAGTCAACCTCACTGAATTCAGCATCAGGGATAGTTCACAAAAGGGCCTTTCGCACCGTGGGAGCCTTTTCATAGTACCAGAACTAATTGTGGAACTACCCACTTTTTCGGAACTGGGTGTGATTTTTAGTACTGGACTGTCTAAGCAGCACAACTGGTGCTACCTGTGAAGTAAGTATACATTGATTGGCCAGACGCGTACGAAAACACCTTCATCCGCCATGATTTAAAATGCAGTGTAAATATACATTGTCAGCTTATTTCGCAAAGTATGGAGAACAGCGATAGATGGACGGACGTTGAAGTGCAGGCACTTGTAGGAAATGTAGCACAGCCAGTTGTTGTTGGAGATTCTTAGTCCTCCTTTTCCGTTCTTTCAATCACTTTATGTATACATCAACATTCCATGTCCATTATTGTGAAACCCACAAGACACAATAAAAACACTGCTCCGATCACAGCATCCTCCATCTAACTGTTGTTAACGTTCTTCTTTGTTTTCGTTGTTGAACGCCACACACAAATGACGTCGCTGTTGACCGGCTTACGTCACTTTCTAGGACACACTGTCGGTGCGAATGCAACCCTTTAAATGGTACTGGGAAATAGTTCGCAAAATCATCCCAGTACTTCAGTACTGTACATTTAGTTCTGGAACTAAAGCGGTGCGAAAGGGCCTAATGGTAGGCTAGTTGACTAGTCATATCAACAGTAATTGGTCACTAGAACAGACTTGATATTTGCCTCATGCTGACATCAAACTATATATACGTAATGTCCAAATTATTATCATTAACCTCTTATGCTAAGCTGAAGGTTTAAAGGCAGGGTTACTGTCCTGGTGTCAGTGTCATAGAGATGAGATGACCTAACCTGGTGAATAGTGAGAGGTTCACTGGAAGGAATTTACAACTGCTGTTCCCTGAGGAGAGAGGCCTCCTTCCATTACGCCAAATCACCCGTCCTGGGTTTCTATCCCAAAACAATTCTCAACTGTCCTTATATCCTCTTCGCCACATTGATGCCAGAGGAAAGATGCTTCTGTGGAAGAGGAAAGGTGATTTGCAAATAATCATAAAAAATGTTAAGTGTGAGACTTCCTCCTGGAGGTGCAGCTGGATCATGAACAGTGGGTACTGATCCATTCTTAAATGGTAACATTTTTAGCAAAACCTGCCTTGAATTGTACCTCATTCAAAAAGCAGTCTGGAGTAAAATGATTTGTGCAGACAAACGATTTTAGGTGTATTTGCTGGCACATTACCATCAAAGGTAAAAATTAACCACTGTGTCCTAACTGATGTCGGGAGAAAATAAATACTCATGTTCTACTTTTACATCCTACTACAAAACACCTGCATTACTTAAGAGATGTCACTACAGCTGTTCGGGGGCGGAGAAAATATCGGACAGTGTACGACTGGCTGAGGGCAGAGATATGCTAATAAGGGACAGTCCATCAGTGGCTGTGGGCGGGCCTGTGTATTATGACGTCATACTGCTCAGAAAATCAAATAATTGCCTTGATAATTGAGTTTTTTTGGGGGGGTTTAAAAAAAATAGTGAATGGATTTTTATCATCGTAGGGTGGTTGTGTCCACACACTGCTAAGACAATTTAAGTTGAAACTAAGTGAATTTTAAGTGAATTTTTAATCCAATGTCCCCTTTAAGACTAAGAATAATAATTATTGATAATAAGAAGGCAAACATATATTATGCGGCTGTTTAAAATAATTTTTATCAATGAAATTTATTTTCACAACTACGGTAATTGATTTTGTTAGATATTAATATAGTTAATAGTTTTATCAAAATAAAGCCGTGTCTGCTGTTTGACTAAAAAATTGATGTTTTAGGCACTATTTATTTATAGTTGGGAGTGGGTATAAATTGTTTTTCATACTGACTTACATTTAGAAAAAATGCACACTCATGAATGCAAAAATTTACATCAGAACAGCTTTACACATGATTTGCAAAAAATTTGATTTGACTAATGTTTCATGAAGGTGGCCCAGTGTGAGACGGGAGAGTAATGTAATGTTGGTGTAACCTGTTTGAAAACAGACATTAATTTTGCAACTTTGTTTGGTGACACTAAAGCTGATTGATATCGAAATCACTTAATTTCTCTTTTGTTAGCTAGAGTCCCAAAACAAAAACTTCAGTGATATTCTTTAAATGTACTGTTTTTTTTTCTTTTCATTTTTTGTTGCATGCTCCTTGTTGTAAATGTAGATCGCATAGCAAAGGCTTTAGTCTAGCTGCAGCACTCGGGCTTGAATAATGAAATGCATTACTTGAAGCTGCGCAGATGCTTTTCCGAAGGTGTGTTGAAGTGTTACTTTAGCTCTGTAAATCCACAGTACATGCTTCATATGTAAGTCATCCGTCCCTGTGGTAAGTTTAACACCCACAGCTTTGTATGGTGTCACTCAGGGTGGCAGTGTGCTCATCATGGCCTCTGTCCCGCTGTAATAAAACCCTCCATAAGTCGTGATGATGGATGCTTGTCTCCTCTTTGCCAAGCAACAACCCAGTGCTGGTTAGTAGCTGTAAATCTGGCCAGTTAACAGTGCTCTAAACGGGGACTGACAGTCAGGGCTTAGGCCCAGTGTTAGGTGGGGATGCAACTGTTGTCCTGTTTCAGAGCCTCGCAACAATGTGCTGAGTGCATGGAGGGGCCCAGTGCACAACTATTAATCATACTCTGTGCTATGAAAGGCTCACGGCATGGGGGTACATGTGTATGGAGGAGGTGAAGGTGGCGTTGGTGCGGTGGTTATGTTGACAGGAACAGAGGACAAGATGGAGTACAACAAGCTGCCCGACTCCATGCAGCGTGTCCACACCCCCCGACCTGACCGTCTAACCTCGCTAACCCAGTGCTTTAAAGAGGAAACGTTAAAAGGTGTGTGAGCTGCAAGGTTAAAACAATTATACGGGCCAGAGAAGTGAAATTATATACTGCTCTGTTTGAGAACGCTTCCTTGCAGTGTGTTACAGGTTAAAATCTAGTCTTGGGAGGTTTTGTTAAATGTCATATAAAATAGGAATAAATGGTTATTAGCCAGTGTTAGAAATGTATTTATGCAGTTTTACAGAATCATTTGAAATTGGTGTTTAATTATGCATACTTATTTCCACAGTTTTTACATTTAGATTATTTTTGTATATTTTTTTTTAATCTAATGCTCACTTTAACTTTAAAAAATCTTTAATAATTTAACAATACTGTTAAATGTAATTCTGTAGCAGTTCTCAGTAGCAAATGAATATCCATTTTCACACTGTTCTTTCAGACTTGGTTATTATCGGCCATAACTTCACAAATGATCACCTTATCAATATCAGCTATACAATGCCATTCCGAACTTTGGGGTCAGTACGGTTTTTATAAGGTATAGTTAATTTTTATTTCACAAGGATAAATTAAATTGATCAAAATTCACAGTAAAAACTACATAGTCACAAAACATTTCTATTTCAGATGTATCAGTTTCCATAAAAATATTAAATGACACAACTGTTCAATGTTGATAAAAGGAAATGTTTCTTGAGCAGCAAATCAGCATGTTAGAATGATTTCTGAAGATCATGTGACACTGAAGACTGGAGTAATGATGCTGAAATTACAGCTTTGCATCACAGGAATAAATTACATTTTAAAATGCATTAAAATAGAAAACAGTTTCTAAATTAGATATAATATTTCACAACATTTTAGTTTTTTAAAAATGTAAAAAAAAAAAAAAAAAAATTGACCAACCCCCAAATTTTGATGGTACTGTATTTGAAAGACACTTACCTGTAGTAATACATAAGAAAATCAGCACGGACATTGTCACATAATCAAATTATTATAATGGCCTTCATATAGCTTGTTTTTATTTGCAAAGACACTGTCCACCCTGGCAGAATGTAGTGATTTTCATTTTTAAAAAAATGTACCGTTTTAACAACAAAAACATTTTGGTTTCTGCATTTGTCTAATTTCCTGCTTCAGTGATAAATCCTGCATCACCTAAAGGTACTCTACACCTAAAAAAAAAAAAAAAAAAAAAAAAAAAAAAAAAAAAAAAAAAAAAAAAAAAAAAAAAAAAAAAAAAAAAAAAAAAAAAAAAACGGCACCGAAGAAAAATTGATTTGTACTCGAGACTCTCAAAATAGTCAAGCTCCTTCTGTAGATAGTGCAAATTGACTCAAGTTACACTGGCAGCTTTTGTTGTGAGGTCTGCAGTAATCCCTCATCAGCGCAGCAGATGATGATTAGCAAACAAGACTGCTTAATTACTTTCTGCCTTCTGAATTAATATTACTCTGATGTAAACAGACACTCTGCTGATATGAAACCACTGTTTGTATGCAGCTTGAAATGTCCTTCAAACTGGCTTTGAGGCATGAAGGTTTTCCTCCGTGAGATAAAAGAACATATATTTTGTTTAAAGAAAATTATGCTGCTTATAGGACCAAAAATTCTCATTAGGCTCAATTCTGTAATGCAGAGGGTTATTACAGGTTGCAGTTCAGTCTGTTGTACCTTTCTAAAGTACTGAGTGTTTTTGTGTGGTTGTGTTGGATTGCTCTTTAATGTTCTGTTAAGTATATTCTTACGAGGTGGTAATTGGTCCAGACTCCAGGGTTGGGAGACTTTTGCTTGACGCCTGCTCGTTTTGTTACTGGCCCTTAATAAGTCCACACTGAGAGCCGAGGACATTCATAAACTGACGGGTATTAAGGTGGGTTTTGGGCTGTTTCATCACCTCTGCCTTCGTCCCACAGCCCTTTGTGTTTAGACATGTTGACAGGACAGTTGGCATTTCCTAGACTGACAAAATGACCGGGTATCTGCAGTTTCTGCAAGTGCCATGTGCTGGTTTTCTTTGTTCAAATCACATTGTTGCTATGTTTAACCTACAGGAGGCCGGAATAAATTTAGCTAAGTCTTTATTTTCTCATTTTTTTTTTTTTTGTGTGAGCTGTACTGTTGGTGTTCTGCCAGCATGGTTTCACATCTGATCAATCATTTTGAAGACAGCCCATTTGTATTCCTGTCATAATAGAAGATGTGCACCAGACATGCTCTTGTATCCTCTTGAGTCCCAGTAAACCAGTAAGGTGCCAAGTTAAGACTGACAGAATTAAACCATTTGTTTGTAGTTGTCTTTTTTTTTTTTTGTATGTCAAGTCTAAATTTAGATGGCTGTTTCAAACAATTAAAGATGTTATTATTAATCTAGAAATCATTGTTGGTCTCTGGCCTTGCAGTTAATTGTTCCAGCTGCAATTTGAGCTGTGGTGCTTCAGCGGCAAAACTAGTTTGAGTCTGGCTTGTGGCATTTATCAGTTTTCATGACAATCATTTAAAGAAAACTAAACTATCAACACATATTTCAATGAAAATAAAGTTATATGAAAACTGATAATGATAAGAAATGTTTCTTTCTGTAAATAAGCATATTAGAATGATTTCTGAAGGATCATGTGACACTGAAGACTGAAGTAATGATGCTGAAAATTCAGCTTTGCATCAGAGGAAAAAATTACATTTTAAATGATATTAAAATAGTAAACCGATATTTTGAATTGTAATAATATTTCACACACACACACCAAAAATATAGTTTTGATCAAGTTAATTCAGAACATTAGAGACTTCTTATATTTGTCTAACTTTTAAACAGTAGTGCAATTTATTTATTTTGTCAATTCTATGTTTTATTTCACCCCAATAACAAAGCAAAAAATTTACCTGAATGCTTTATCACATTTATTCCTGACATATGTTTTTTTTTTTTTAAGCAATGGGATTTCTAGGGAATTGGGAAAAAACCTGAATGATGTATAAACAATTTGGTGATGTCAAGAGCACTTTATTCTCTGTGTTTTCAGTGAGCTTCCTCATGTGAATCCCTGAGACTAGAAAAAGATTCAAGCTACATGCAGGAGGCATAACTGTAGTTATTGGTCACACTGAATCTCCCTAAATCTGGCTTACATGCAGGCCTGGCTAAATTATTACAAAGCCTCTCTGATTCTGACCAAAGTGATTGCCCTTTGATAGTGGTAAAAAGTTTTAGTCTGGTTTCTTTGCTAAAAGATGAAAGGTGTGAGATTAACCAGTGTCTGATTTCATTGAGGAGTGTAATGTTAGAGCAAGAGTAGAGGTTGCTCAGATTTTATTGACAATGGAGAGTCTTATGATGTTGAGAGGCTTCTCTTTTTGCAAAGCTGTCAGGCTGGAGAAATCAAAACGCACAGTAGACCAGCAGTAGACTAAGCCCTGGTAGAGGGGGAATGGTTTGGGATGGGGGTTTGCAGAAATAAGGGCCAATATTAGTATTTCAGATGCAGCGCCTTGCTTGTGTGGCGTTCAGATCTTAAGCCTAGGGCGTCCCTGTGCGAATCCCAGACTGCCTTTATGGACTGAGCTAATAAACCTCTCTCCACACACACACACACACACACACACACACACACACACACACACACACACACACACACACACACCAGCTCAGACAGACAGGTGACACAGCTGCTTGTTATTTCATGCCCCATAAGGACCCTGTGACCACGAACATTCTAATACACATTTCTAATTAAATAGGCATCAGTGTGTGTGTGTGTGCATTCAAGTCCAACTGTGTTGTTTCACTCCTTACTCTATACACACACACACACACACACACACACACACACACACACACACACACACAGACTTACAGTCACGCATATTGACAGGCTTATTGGTGAATAAAATTTAAACCACTCTCGATTGTCAATGCTATGACACACACTCCTTCACTGTCACCCATATAGCATGCACACAAAAGTCCTGGTTTTATGGGCAAGTAAGGTTTTATAGCAAACGTTGACTGTTTTGAGTCGCTGTTATTTTCTGCACTTTATCTAGGCCATGTGTTCTTCTATACATCCTATAGTGTGTTGCATAGTTTATTTTATTTAATACACAGTTGAGTGAATTTCTGTTTAATTCTTCCTCCTTTTTTCAACAACATTTTTTTAAAGAATTTCTCATTGTATCATGAAGCCAAAGCTGTATTTGGATAAAGATTAAAGTGCAGGCAGAGGATACAGAGAAATCGTATGTTATTGTAATCATGTGTAACTGATCAAACACTCTTTACCAACATACAAACTGCAGCTAAATGTGGCTGTCACTCCTCTTTGAGTCTTTAATCTCATTCTGTAAAAGTACTGTATAGTGTGGTTATTTACAGAAGTGACAACCACATTCTTCACTCAAATTCAGACTTGAAAAATCACATTTACCCCTTTTCCACCAAGACATTTTGAGTGATGGTTTGGAGCCAGAGCCTAGTTTCAAATCGGTTCTTTGTCTTTTGACACCCAAAGCACCTTCTCCGAATCAGGAAAAGTGGTTCGTAAGTAGCACCAAAACATTGCTAGTCTAGAAGAAAGAACGACTTGCGTCAGGGGCTGGGGGCGGGGTTACCGTGACCAACAAGACAAACAGACACATTTGACCGCCATTTTTGAAATAGCAGCTAAACATGAACACGTTGGATTCGCTGTGTTTGGATGCCAGTGTAGGTTTGCAAAGCTATGAACATCAATAGCAATGCAACGTCTGGCATTATTGATGGTGTGTTTAGGCTTGTTCAGGATGCATCGGCGCTGCACGGACCAGTCGATGTGTGGCATCGGGGTGCTGCAGGAGTGATTGGAAAGCAGACAACACTCTGTGCTTTTGGATCGCTTTTGCGGCGCTTTGGTGTTGTGTGCTGATGCATCTTGAACAAGCCTGTTGTGTTTGGCACTGCCATGCTACCATTGGTGGGAAAGATTAGACGTATTCAGTGACGTAAGACCTGACTCTCTAGCCTGTGGAAAGGCATACCGGTTCTTTAGAAGGCTCGACAGTCAAACCAACTCCGAACCAGCAATAGCACTGGCTCTTCAACTAGCACCTGGTTCATGCTGGTGGAAAAGGGGTAGTGATCGACCGATATTGTTTTTTTTTTTTTTTTTTTAAACCGATACCAATACCAATTATTTGCATGTTATGTGCCGATAACCAAAATGCAGAAACCGTTATTTATTTACTGTATAAGTAAATAAATGACTGAGTGAAGTAAGAACATATTCACTTTGGTTTTTTTCTTTTTCAGTCATCTTTCTTTTAAAAATAAAGTGTTGAAAATGAGTCTTTCATATTAAATTTAGTCTTTCTTATTACAAAAAATAAAAACATTTTTTTATAAAAAGCATGCAAAACTTAACAAGCAAAATAAATGTAGAATGTCTAATTTTTTCAAATGGAGAAAAATAAATGACAGGGGTCATATAAGCTTCAGTTTAAACTACAGTTTCAGTAGGTTTATAAGCGGTTTAATAAGTCAATAATAATTCACTGGATAAATTAACTGAATAATATTCTCTGGACTATTGGAATATAGCAAACAAAACAGATTTTTTATTGCATTTCTCAAATGGAATCTTATATAAGAATTATTAATTTTTGTGTCCTTCTAGATATGAAATGCCTGCTGACAGTGCGGAGGTTTATCAGTTGCAGTTACACAGAACTATACTCAAACTGCGAATCGCTCATGGAGATAATAAATAGGCTATTAATTTCCATAGAGTTGTATTTATTTAGATGTTTATTAGCGAAATAATGTTTTATAAAGTAAATGTTAATACAATTTAGGGTGTTTTTAAAAACAAGTGAATCTTGTTTAAAAGCTACATGCTGTGCCGTGCTGGAGGAAGCATCAACCTGGTTAGTTAACTTATGAAAGCGGCTTCACGAGAATAATGTGAGCAAATATACAACAGAGAGAGAATTAAATTCAGTGCTTTTATTTCTGCGCTATTTCATGGCTGTATTATTTAGCCTAACTCATGTAAAGTTACGTCTTTATTGGAAGAGGATATTGACGGATTATCGCGTGACTTCAACTTCACGAGACTAACGTTAAGCATAGACAACAGAGAGAGAATTCAATTCAGCAGATTTATTTCCAACATGCGCTCATTAATAGCTGCATATTATTTAACTCATGCAAAGTTACGTCTTTATTGGGAGAGGATCTTGACGGATAATCTGTATGACTTTGACTTCACGAGACTAACGATGAGCATAAACAACAGCGAGAGAATTCAATTCAGCGCTTTTATTTCCAACATGCGCTCATTAATGGCTGCATATTATTTAACTCATGCAAAGTTACGTCTTTATTGGGACAGGACTTGAAGGATTATTTTACATACCTCCATAAGTTATTCTCTATTTCTTAGAGCCAAGCTGCACAAACTGCATAAATAAAGTTGATAATTACAGCAAATCAAGGACCTGCACGCTGTATTTCTTGTCTCATCTCCCCTCAGGCGCGCTGTAATGGCGATCCTGCGTGCAATTCTCAAAACACCCACAAGATGGTGCGTTTATCGGTGAATCAGATATTACAAAACCAATATCTGATTATGGAAAAATGCTTATATATCGGGATAAATATCGGTAAATCGATATATCGGTCGATCTCTAAAAAGGGGTAATTAAGAATAGAACCAGTGTTACCAAGTCCTTGATTTTCCTGTAGAATTGGGCTACTTTCATATGGAGATGAAACGGTATGAAAATTTCTTATCACGATTATAGTGACCAAAATTATCATGGTGTAAACAGTGAAATAAGCATGTATTTGACTGAAATTCCAGAATCTTCAGCAAGCTGACTATCTAGCATGGTGAATGGTTGACAAATATATAAACAATCGGATGCTACATTTGATTCTTTCCGACAAAAAAAAAAAGCATTTGAATGTGACAAGCTTGTAATCACGAGTTAATAAGTGGGAAATAGGAAATTTCCAATTGCATGTGAAGGCAGCATAAGAACACTGCTTTATTAGGTATTACATGGAGTGAAGATGAAAACAAAATGCCATTGAATCTTTTCTAAAGTTAGTCAGAACCTTCAGAGGTTAATTCATTCATATATTCCTTTGTATGACTCCCTTTGCACTCTATTTAAACCTCCCTGCTTTCTGCCATGTTTTCACACAAAACGAAATTACTCTGCCTGCTGTGCGCATGTGAGATTGTTACTTAAAACTTTGCTTCATGCTGGACAGTAATTATTTATCCTGAGTTGTTCAAATCATGGTAATCGTGTACGGTTTTAATGATAATTAAAATAAGTAACTGTAATACTAATTTAATTTTGTCCATGATTGGGCTGGTTTGTTATGCAGACCTGGCAACCCTTTACAGAACATACAGTGATTCCAGCTACAGCTTTTCTGACATACATGTCTCACTGTTCAGATAATTGTCTCACTGTCTTGTAGTTGCTTTTACCAGCCAATGGTAACCTGTACATTATGGTCTAGAGCACTGGTTCTTAACCAGGGGACAGGGGTCCTCTTGGAGGCCTCAGCAATATTCCAAGGATGCCTCAATATGACTTAAAATGATTTATAATAAGACAAAACAAGCATTAAAATAGCCAAAACAATAAAAAATCAAGGTATTTCTTATTTTAAATCACTACTTCAACAAGGGTTTTTCCCTCTTTAAAGAACTAGGATTTCCAGTTTTGAAAAACCTGGATGTATGAAGAAGCTTAAAATCTTATAACTACATTGACATTTTTATAATGAATTATATACATTTTTTAGTTATGCCAAAATTTAGAATTTTTTTTGGTAGAAACTGAGTAAATATATATAAAAAAACCTTTTTCTTAATCCTTGTCTTTGAAATGTTGACAATAGGTATCAAAAAGGATAATGTCTTTGAAATGTTGACAATAGGTATCAAAAAAGTTGAGGACTGGAGAGCAGCAGCTTAACAAGTATAAACAACATGGCGGTTTACTAAAAATTGCTGGATCTTAACGTCTCCGGTTGCTAATGTGTCTGTCATCGAAAATAGCTAACACCCAAACTGGATATACTCTTGGCAACCATGTGTCTTTCTTACAGCCATGAGACACCAAACCGTAGCTGTGGTTATCAACATGATAACGATCACGGGTTCGAGATTGAGTCCTGTGTTTGTACACAAAGTATTTAGGGCATGTGGGGTTGGTGAAGGCACAGTAAGAATGGGGTCTATGGAAAGATATTTAAAACATATTTAGTATATTTCAGTTTTTTTATTTTTATTGCTGCAGTTTATGTATATGTTGCAGTATATGCAGTACATGTTGTGAATAGATCAATGATTGGTTTGGAATCAAAATTTGTAATGTTGTGATTCTTCTTTTCAATGGTTGGTTTGGTTCAAAGCGGAGAAGTCCTCATAGAAGCATTTAAAAAATAATTTTACTCCGATTACAGAAATGCCCTTGAGCTTATTTAGATAAATACCACACGTTTGCTTGCAGCCTTCTGTGCTGAAATTTTGAGCCCCTGGGTCTCCACTGTCAAGTTGTGGCCATCACTCATTCCTTGGACCATCATCTTATTCTCTTCGACTAATGAAAATGATGAGTTCTGTTGTAAAATGTGTGACAGATGTATGGAAAGTGTCCGTGTTTGATCAGCCCGTGTGTTACCAGCACTTCATTAATCACTATCCATGGAAGTTGTCCAGTGACACTCTCAATTAGTCTTCATTGAAATGCTGTGACAAAGCTCAACCGTACGATTAAAGGCCTTATGCCCACTGTCGGCAAAGAACAGAGTGCTGGAAAGTCAATAACATTCAAGTGGCCTGGCATTAAAAAACAGCTCCTATTTTAGGCCAGCAGCTGAGTTTAGAGCAGAGCTCTTTATAAAGGTGACACGGGTCAGAACTTTCTTGTCGCCGTCGGGGGAGAAACAGACGCTCTCAGATGATTAAACAACTGCCAGCCATTCATTTGAGGGGGCTGGCTGCATAAATATTCAGTCGAAAGAGGTGACATGTGCGGCAATTCTTTTAAACTTGTTGACGAGCCCTTCTTAAATAGAATCAGATCAGTGCCCCCGATTACAAATTTTGACAAAAGCCATCATGCTGACAGGGACAGGAGACTGTGGCTCGGGCACAGCCCCCACAGCTGACCGGTGGACATGCTAACAACCCAGGACAACAAGGAGGTGATGACTGCTCTGAAAGTAAAATAGACCTGCTGGTACTCTGGCTTGCCAATGTCCCTCCCCACGTGCTCATGCTTTTTTTTTTTTACTGCCTTGCATGGTGCTATCCAGGCTGTGCAACTTGGTCTTCGACTCATAGACAAAGACTTAAGAGCATTTGAAGATCTGGACATAACACTGTAAATAAAGCTGAGTGATGCTGAGTAACTACAAATATAGTTATACAGGCTGAGAATATCAAGATTTGTATGTGTATATAAATATGTAATATTATTATTATTATTATTATTATTATTATTATTATTATTATTATTATTGGAAGTAGTAGTAGTATTTCAGTATTAGTAATAATTTCCCAAAATAAAATCTCTCTGGTTTAATGTTTGAAAGCAAAAAAACAACAACAACAAAAAAACAATAAATATTAGTATAGCAATTGTAGTGTTGGTATATCAAATATTATTATTATTATTATTATTATTATTATTATTATATTGAAATGATTCTGAAATATTTTACAGTTCAGTAGTCTTATAGTGATGTTTCTCTATAGGTTTAATCTTTATAATTTGATTCAATAATAATAATTAATTGAAATTAGATGTGATTCCCCAATTTGTTCTACCTGTGTGTTTAAACGAAGTAATGCACATACAGATTTAATTTTTAAATCAATGTTTTTTAGCTCTAAAATGACACAGTCACATGATACTAACACATATTACGTAATAGCATATAATAAGTCATTGATGCCAAGTGCATGAATTAAAACTGTTAAACTCTAGTAAAGATAGTCACGTCCCCCCCACCCCCCGGTGAGCTGCTCCAGTATGTACAGGTCAGTCTTCAGTCATCCCAGTTATACACACAAGCCCGTGTTGGTTTTAAACCGTAAATAATTCCTGCTAAACTGGCAGTGTTGGCAGTGGTCATAAGTGATGAAATGTTGACCCTGAATATATGACCTGGGAACATGCACTGAGTCGCTCTGTCTTGGTTATTTTATTTTTTTTTTCTTCTCTCTCTTTGAAGATGGCTGAGGGAGGGCACAGTGGGCTGAACTTGTGAACCAGTCGGCTGGCTTGTTACTGTTTAGTCAAGTTTAGGTTGGGCTAATCCTGGGCTCAATGCACAGATTCCAAACTCAACAGCACAGATATATGGGTCTGCACTCAATATAGTAAGCCAATAAATAACACTCTTCTTTTTGCAGTGTTGGGTGTATTGTTGCACTCAACAGTTTAGAAAAAAACAAAAACATTACTCAATCTTTAAACTTCTGTCATCCTGTAAATTTTTCAGTGACATTTTGTTGAAATTTATGGTTGTAATCTCTTAATTGTCATTTAATCTCATTGATTAACAAAGGAATCTAATTTCAGACTCCATTCAGTTAATTTGTTTTAATCAATTAGGTTGCGCCAGATCTTGGTGAAGGAAGGGCATCGTTATAGGGCAAGAGGGATCACTAGATATGTTATTTGAATATGGAAAGACCCTCAGAAAGTTCAATCTAAATGTTAGGATAATATTAATGAAGAGTTTGTCTTATTTCAATGAAGAATCACAAGGAACTTATCAACCACTGTAAAAGTCCCACAGTATTCATCAGATCTCCATTTCTTCTGCCTATGATTAGCCATCTCGTTGCTAACACTCTTTCGGCAATTTTCTTTTAAGGTGACAAAGAGGATAGCCAATTGTTTTTCTGTTTATCAGAGGTGACATGACCATTGGCGCAAGTGGGCGAGGAGGCCCACTGTTGCCATAGTTAAATATACATCCCTGACAGCTTCATAATAGGTTCCAGGAAGTTCAGTTGAAAATAAAAACAAAGCAACATTTCTAGCTGATTGGTTTTGAATGGCTGTTTTTCCTTGCTGAATGGGGAAAAATGTGGACTTCAGCATTCCATGGCAGTGATGCCAGTTGGATTGGATAGGCGCAGCCTTGCGTGTGCGGAACGGACGGCCGAGATGGAGACGCAACAGACTGCAAAAACTCGATTTGTGGGAAAGAGATCTGTCACAAGGTAAAAAACAAAACAAAAAACACATTATGTAATTTATTCACGGTCCTCCTTTACATAGTGCATATTCATACAAAGAACAAATAAATAAAACATTCTACATTGAGTTGAATTGAGGTTAATAAATCCATATCAATGTCATACTTTTATCTCGGGACTGGCAAAAAAAACTGAGCTAGTTGACAAGTGTGAAAGGGAATGAGGGTCTCAATTATGCACTTATAAACTAAGCCTAGCAAAGCCCGTAATGTAAGCAACATTGTGTCAAGTTTAGTCTGAAACCTTCTGAGCATTGTTGGCATCTGGATTCTTATAGCGTTCAAGAGTATGCTCTGGTAGCAAACTTTTTCTAATGTAATTTTTTTTTCAGACAATTTGCTTTTCTTTCTTTTTTTCTTATTTAATTTTATAAATCATTTTTGTTTTTACTCAAGAGATCTCATGGTAAGACTTTCCATGGAAAATGCAAAAAAATATCAGATAATTTTAAAATAATTTGGTCCAATCCTGGAAAAGTCATGGAAATTGGTAAAATCTTAAGTCATCACTATTATAAATACACAGATAGTGGATTGGCCATCGTGATGTCCAGTTTATTAGTGAATAGTTTTTACCAAACCCTGAATAATTCATTTTTCAATTGAAAAAAATTCTTATCCAGTATTCACAAATGACTCAAAAGGTAAAAAAGTTTGGGAACCCTGTGAATTTCAGATCGTTTTTTTCCAATATGTGTCGGTCAATAAATAATAAAAAGCTTTGTATGTTTAGTGAACCTTGTGATTTTGCAAAGCAAGCTGATTGGCAGAGTAGGCTTGCGACTAGGAGGGCATGACCAATTGCTTGCGTAGTGTGTGGACGTCTCTTCTTGCTCTCCATTTGTTCAAAATGTTCTCATGTGAAAACGGAGCTTGAATGTTTACAAACACCTATCTTGCTGTTGCTATCTAGGAAGAATTTTGTCATGAATTCATAAAGATAATGCACTCCCTGGCCAGGGGCCCATGTGCTCAGCTGTCCCACATTACCACACAGTATGGTGGAAGAGCCACTTAATGCTGCACGGTTTAAAATTACTGCACTACTGGCAAACGGCTGCAGTATTCTGGTCCACCACCACTTCTGTAAATTGTGTTTGTATTTCTTTTTTGCTTCTCCGGTTTGGGGTAAATTATGTGCTGAGAGATGTTTTATGACAAACAGCAAGCCCCAGGGAAGTGCACTTTAGACATCACTAGAAAAGGTTGAGATGGGATGGGAATTTGGCTCGAGTACTTCTGCTTTTGCTCTTCAAACTCTCAGCCCATGAATGGAAACTAAGAGGGAGTTGAGGCCACGCACGAGTCTTCAAGTCCTTCCGTAATTTTTCTTCCCTGGAACTGCTCTTCTAGCTTTGTGTGTGTGTCTTGGTGCGTGCTGCTTTGTTTTAAGAGCTACGGTAGTTGAACAGGTCATAACTGATGCCAGTCTCGGCCTGTGGAAAGCACATTGCGGTCTCTCACCCCTCTTTCCATGCCGGACTGCTTACAGTACTGCAGACATGCTGACCCACAGGGGAGTAATTTATGACAGTTGTCGTCGCCTTGGTCTGCTAAGCTGTGCAGGGCATTGCCCGCCACTCTCAGCATAGCATTTCAATATCCCACTGGGAGTACACCCGATAGGCTTTAATGTTTGCCCACTGTGGAGACCCTGTGGTATCACTGCACAGAAATGTGGTCCCCGAGCCTGTGTTGTTCAAAGTCACCAGCTGTTACCATGGAGAGAGATACTGGCACTAACAGACGTTCAGTTCCTTTGGTCTTGGTGGATGATTACACTCTGATTGTTCTCGACAAATTTGCTTTTGTTTTTCCAGTATTACTGTTTCAATGCTGTGTAGGGAGTACCATTTTTTTAAATGACAGACATTACATTTTTTTCCCAGATTTTTTTTAAAACAAAACTTTTTTTTTTTAATCAGCAGTATAAAGATTATATATATAAAGATTAATATTGTTTCAAATGGCATTTTTTTTAACACCAGTGGTTGTTGCCCACTTTTTTTCTATCTTTATTTATTTTCGTATTAGTTTCATGGTTTAATTTTATTTTTTTTTGGTTTGGTTTGAAAACTGACTCTCAAATGTTTGTGAATCAGATATGCTGCTTTTGATGTTTGTTGTAGTGAGCAACCAGTGAAGTCAACCACAAGGATGTGTTATGTTTAATACATTATTTCATAGCTTTCCATCTTATTCAGTTCTGACTGGAAGCTTAAAAGCAGCGTAGCACTGTTCACAATAATTTTAGCTCTTTAACACAGTATGTGAAGTGCTTCGGTTCACTATGGCATTTTTCGAAATAGTTTTTTGCTGTTGCAGGTTACACACAGTTCATGGACAGTAGGGTGTTGTGCAGCCGACATGAATAGATCCGCAACTTATCAACACAGGCCCCTAATATAAAAATCACTGTCTTGGGAGTCGAGGAGTCAGGCCACACAGGACTGATCAGTTCAGACCCTCCAGAGCTCTTCGTTAATGCGGCTCTGCCGTGTTTGGGCTGTTCCTCTCTAGGCCCTCTGCCATCTCACTCTCTCTCTCTCTCTCACACACACACACAAACACACAGAACAAACTGAAACAGCTCAGATTAAGATTAATCCTCCTTAATGCACAGGCTCATAATATAGTCATTAGGTGACTTGAGCCTAATCCAGCCCATCGAACCACCGTGCTTTATAAAACACACACAGGATTTGCTGTCAATGCTTGGAGGCTGGAAACACAGCATCACGTATAAATACAGGCCTCTCTGACACTTAATACTGATTAAGGCTTTGCTGAATGGTAAATGTAAATGAAGAGCTCGTGTTTGGCTGGGGTGTGAATGGACAGAGAAGCCTTCACTGAAAAGTAAGCGTCCATGTTGCATTAGGTGATTTCATGCTGATAAGAATAAATCACCCAAAAAATGATGGTTCGCTCATTATTTTGCTCCCGCTCATAACAATTCAAACTGTTATTTTTCAGTGAAGAATTTTTGAAGAACCTTAATGCAGCTCTTTTCCATTCAGCAACACTTTATAGTGACCGCTATTAACTAAAGACACCAAAAGAAGGATAAAAGTGCTCTATATTATTGGCATTTTTTTCATTGAGTCAGATTGAGTTCACAACTTGTACTTGAAGCGTTCACAACAATTCTCGATTTGCTCGATTTGCCGTTTCACTGTAAGGTAAAATTTTCCTGCTCACACTACTTTGTTTTATAGTACAGCTATAGTCACTGGGAACTTTTGCTCTATGTGAAAGACCTTTTGTGAAGATTTTTCAAATCAAAATCACATTTTGCTCTGCATATTAAAAGAAGTCAAAGGAAAGTTTGAAACAAGAAAAGATGGGTTAGGAAGGACAACATTTTTATTTTGGGTCAAGCGGTTATGAATCCCTTGCGCTCTGGTTTATGGTAGTATCAAGTCAGGCTGCAGTAGCAGCAACACAGCTGGTTTCTCTTAAAGTGAGGAGGCCGAGAGAGAGCTCAGCACCTTTGAGATTAATCAGCTGTACTCTTCTGCAGTGAAGAGCTCTGCTGGACACCGGCCAGAGTCATGCTCCAGTAGATAACTCACACTGACAACTCCACTCCACCATCTGATGAAGAAAGTCAAATCTCTTCAGAATTGTTGCAGTTTTTGTTCATAATGTATTTAAACACTTGTATTGATGTTGGAGTTAGTTTAGTTGGTGGGAATTGCCATCAACAACTTTTGATTATGACTATATGCTATATTATATATGCTATACTATATTTTGATACTGTACTATATGCTGAGGCACTCGATTTGACAATGCTTGGGTTGAGTTGACAGGTTTATGTTTTTATTTATAGAGTTAAAACTAGTGTGAGCACTTAAAAAATACAGCGTTTCTACAAAAAATAATAAGCAGCGCAACAAATTTAAATTGTACAAATATTTGACATTTTTATTGTATTTATGGTCAAATAATGCAGCCTTAGTGAGCATACTAACAATGAAATTTCTTAAAGACCCCAAACTTTTAAAAGGTAGAATAGATGATACTTTTTCCCCCCTCGACTATATAAAAGCACACCTATCCCCCTTTGTTCTTCCCCTTGTATCCCGACTCACATGCGGTCTTATTGTAGGCAGGGCTTGTTTTAGTATGCGCCACAGTGTCTTGCTAACACAGTAGCCGAGGCCTGTTGTCTAAATCTACAGTGCGTGGTTGCAGGATATGCTCACACAACCCATGGGAATGCCATTAGTGTGGAACTGAAGGAGCACAGCAGGTGAAACAAATAAGGCCCAGATTTTTTTTTCTCCATTTCTCCCTCTCGTCCCCTTGTTCTTTTTCTTTGCTCTTTCAGTCCGCTCTCTCTCCTTCATTCTTTCCTTGCAGTTGTGGATGATAGTAGTCATCAGGAGTGGTGTGAAACGAGCTCCGAGCCAGAGCATGTGTGGTCATTTATCGTACCGTGCTGACCGCTCTCCCAGGCTTAACCCCTCGCTGTACGCAAGTCAATTCCCCCGCGGATGCCTGTACCTTTACTCAAGACACACAGGATGGTATCTGCAAGGGTACACGTTCAAAGGAGGCTACGGAAACAGCGGGTCTCATATTGGCTGTTTGTTTTTCCTCTAAATAGAGGCGCTAATTTGGGGCTGCCTCGGCTGAAGGACACACTGGGGGACGTCTGAGCACTCCATTTCTAAATAAAAAGGATAAGGATTTAATTTAATTAGAGAACCAAGCATGAGTGGATTGAAATTATTATTAGGCAAAGAATGTTTTGTTTGTAAATGATGTTAACCGTGATCATGTAGCCTTTTCTGTATTCTGATAATGCTCCGGACTGTGACTAAAATTGTATTTTAGTTTATTCAAAACTAAAGTTGCCATTGGTAACAGTTGGGAAATTGTGTAAGCTAAAATGAGCTTTCGTCAGACATCGTAGTGAATGCAACAATGAACATGCCGTGAGCCATAATGTCTGAGTCATGTAGAATTGCATCTTGTGCATCAGTTTGAGTCAGTAAAAACGATTCACTTTCAGATTTATTCACAGCTGACTCACTTAGTGAACTGTTTCATGTTCTTACCAAACAGAGTAATTTTTATATGTAGTCAAAAAGACACACTTTCAGATTGATTCACAACTGACTCCCTTACTGAACCATGATTCATGTTCTTATAAAACGGAGTGATATTTATATGGATTTGTTTTTTTTTGGAGTTCTGTTGTTTTATAAAGGCATATTTCTAGTTGAGAGCGACAGACTTGGATGTTTCCAAATGTGAACTCTAATATACTGAATTGCATCAGAAGAAAATAATCCATGTCTAGATACATCAGGCAAGTGTTATTGTAAAATTTGTAGCAGCTTTGCATGATTAGTGATGTATCAGAATTGAAACTCTTGCAACATTATGATGGCCCCATCATTCCGCCACTGTGACACACAGTAAATCAACTATGAATGCTACTGGGATGCTTCCTGAAGACTTCCCACCGCAGACTTATGGAGCCCAGGAAGTAACCTTCAGCAACACATTCCTCAGGAAGCTCTCGGTGGAGACACACACACTCACACACACGGCGGAACTGGAATCAGTATGCTTGCCATCTCTCAAATGTTTTAATTCAGCATGATAAAACATCCGTTATTTATAAGGTGATTGAGCGTAAAGTATTTTGGAGCACAAGTCCATCCATCATGAGCAGACAGCAAGCTGTGAAACACATTACTGTACGCTCCGGCCTGCTCTTCACTGCCCGGCTCCGCTCTGCTCTGTGGTCAGCCGGAATAATGTGGCTTCTGTTCAAAGTATGCAGCATAAAAAATACATTTTATTTGCAGGATAACAGGTGCAGACTAGGCAGGGAATGTGTACTAATGAAGTCATGGTTTGTGAATGCATCATGTTTGGACAGGGGCCCTCGTGTTGTTTCCCAATAAGTTCTTAATAAAGAAAACTTGTTTTGTACCAATTAATAAGAAATAGTACACCAAGGAATAAATTACAGCTGTTATAAATGAAATGTTTTGTAAAAGTTAAAAATAAAAAAAAAAAAAAATATAACAATTCAATTCCACATCCAAATTATACTAAAATGACAAAATCCACAATTTTTTTTTTTTTAACATGAGTGTTTATTATTCATATTATTAATTCTATTTTTAATATTATTATTAGTTATTAATCATAATCTGAAAATATTTATCAGTTGACACTACTGTTAAAATGTTTTTGAAATAAAATGTATGCTCACTCATGCTGCATTTATTTGATCAAGATACAGTACAATATTATAAAAACAGTTTCATTATCCATTTTAGTATCTATTTCATTATTTTAAAGTTTAACGGGATCCTTCAGAAATCTCTCTAATATGCTAATTTGATGCTCAAGTAACATTTCTTATTATCGATGTAGATTTTTTTTTTCTTTTTGTGCAGCATTTATTTGTCACTTTTGATCACTTTAATGCATCCTTGCTGAATAAAAGTATACATTTCCTAAAAATATATCTATAGCTTCTGATGGTTTTATCGGTACCTGTAGTTTTGTCTTGATGTCATTCTTAAAAAACAACATCCTTCGCTTCATGTACAGCACCTTTAAGTTCTTTATTTTTCCCTCTTTTTGTCTTTTTTTCCCTCTTCAAAGTAGAGTTCATTCTCACACTAGCAGCATTTCACCTCTGTCAAAACTAACAGCGTTTGAATCTGCTCCGAATGGCTGCAGGGTGATTTGAACAAAGCCCCCTAGGTCAGAGGTCACCCTCAGCTCTGCTGTTTGTTTGTTTGCTTTTGTCACTCAAAATCTCTTCTGCACTTTTTTTTTTTTTTTAAATATCGGCCTCAAGGTGCAGCAAACAAAGCCCCGGCCGCCCCTCGAGTGCAGGAGAGAGTGATGAGGTGGAGGAGAGAGCAGAAAAGGCTGGGATTAGGGATGAGGGCTAGCTAAACAGGCCAGTTGTTTATCTTTGTGCAGTGAAGGTAGTGCTGTGCTGTCACTTTCTCAGTCTTCACATAAAAAACACGCTGCTCCTCGTGCTCTTTGCTTCTGGTCAGTAGTAGTTTAATGTAAGACCACTCCAGACCCCGTCTTATTAGCTTACCTAATGTTAAGAGCTTTGATCTTGAAGAACAGTCCTCTTGATGCACTGAAACAATTAATGTTATTTATAATGGTCTACCCTCTCTCTTTCACTATCTTTTTTTCCTGTGCATTTTTACTTTTTGCTTGTAAATTACTGTTCAAAGATATGGATTTGGTGAGGTTTTTTTTTTTTTTTTTGGAATAAAATGTTACTCTTAATTTTCTGTCAAGATATTATTTTTCATTTTATGAACTAAAATACAATACACATGATTCTTAATACAGGAAAAACATTTTTGAAAAAATTATAGAAAATCCTGTATATATCAAAAGTAAATTGGTGCCCTGTTCTTACAGACTTTACTTAGAGTACTAAGTGCTGATTTGGTGTTCGAAAAACATTTTTATATTGTTGTCAATGTAGAAAGTTTTTGCTGATTAATATTTTTGTGGAAACAACTTAATATTTTTGTGATGCATTCTTTCAGGATTCTTTTAATAGAATTTTCAAAAGAACAGCAATTATTTGCAACTAAAATCTTTCTGTAACATTATAAATGTCTTGACTGCCACTTTTGATGTTTATTGTTGACTTTTGATTACTTTTGATATTCTTTAAAAGAAAAAAAAATTTACTGACCCCAAACTTTTGAATGATAGTATTCAACTTGAGTTTGGCTTTTAAGAGCTCTTGTTAGTTTTTACTTTTCAAAGCTTTTCGGGGAGGTTAAGTTTATGTAAATCTAAATCTCCTTTTTCCTTTCCAAATGCCAAAATCAAAAATAACACGAAACCCTACACAATGATAAATATAAATTTCATCCCTTCGTGCTAAAATACAGCTTTGATATTGGACAGTGAGGGTAAAAAAAAAAAAACCTTCAATGAGTTACTTTGGAAGCCCTCTGAAAAGTTTTAATTTCTCTGGGGCTTTCAAATTGCCTGTTTAGGTTGTGGCGCGCATTGTTCGACGCATTTATAAAACACCACTGTGGGTTGTACTGAATGACCATATGGAGTTCCATAACATTGTTGCAACCTAATTGCCCTCTTCGACAAGTGCCAATTTTCTTCAAGAGGCAGGAGAGAAAAGAGCAGACGGGCGAGAGGCGCGTTGACATGCGTCAAACTCCTCCCCGCAGATGGATCAGGCTGTGGTTGGGGCCTGAGATGAGAAGTCTCCCTGGGTTTGCTTAGCCGTGTTGGCCTTGTTAGTTCGTCCCATCTCCCGCAGCATTAGAGCAGGCTGCTGGAAAGACCCGGCTCTAATTCCACTAGCAGATCAATAACCATCAGTGTTTGGTTTTGGGCTGCTGGCTTGGTCATGGGATGCTCCACCCCCCACCTCCCCTGCTCACCCCCATTCGCAACCCTTGTGGGATGAGGGTCGTTTTGTTTGGAGGTCATTTTCACTGTGAGCTTGTGAACTGTGTCTCAATTAAATCTCAGTTGATGCTTGTCTGTGTGGAGTGAGTGGGTTAGTAAGGTTCGATGCACATTCATTTATTCTTTGATTCAAAGAGTATAGAAATATTATCCAAATTTCCAAACAAATTTTTTTTCTTGTATACTCTTGTACTCCTCAGTAACAGTTGAAAGAATTTGATAAATCTTATACTCCTGTAAATTAAAGAGCATAGCTGTTTTCAGACTGACAGAAGACATATGATCAGCAGATGATACATAGCCCGTATGATTGGCTATAAATATGTGACTTAGCAGTCTGACAAATTAAGTTATTCATTCTTTTGTGATTAAATTAAGCAAACATAAAGGCCCAGCAAGTCTAGAACTGAGAGTCAGCCACTGTTTGTATTACTGCTGCTGTAGCCTGATCATTTGCTGCTCTGAATAGCTGTGTCCTTCACAAACACACACACACACACACACACACTAGTCTATAAAGACTGCTGGAAAATTGCCTCCTCTTGTTTGTGTGGTGTAATGTGGCTCTTATGGAATTCTAACTTGTCAGTGGTGCTTTAGTTAAATTTACTACGGGGGGGGGGGGAAATCTCGAAACAGTTTAGTAAACTGGCTACTGGATCATTTGGGGTTGATTTGAATCACTTCTGCTTTTTTTTTTTATTCCTTTCAGAGCAGAAGAATATTCAGAGTCTCTAAATAATCACCTACTAATGATGAATATTGTGTAGGAGTGGGAGGTATGACCAAAATGCTAATGTTATTACATTATGACCCATTTTATATCATGGTACAAATGTCACAATATAGTTATTTTTGCTTTAAATTCCAATTGTTTTAAATAACCAGGTGGTAGTAATTATATTTGAATAATTCACTATATTAAAGGGGTCATGAAATGAGAAACCAAATTTGCCTTGATCTTTTGGAATATATGAGGTCTTTGTACCCTTTAAAACATCCTGCAAGTTTCATAGCTTAAGAAGTCCTCCCCATAATAAACGAGCCATTTATTTAATCAAGCTCTAAATACAGCTCGTTCTGGATCCATGGTAAGAAGTGACGTCACGGTGCGAAGTGACGTTCCAACCATTTGCATATGACCGCCTCCAGCACAAGACAACTACGCTCATTTCGTATCGTTGTCGCGCCGCGGGCCTCACAAGTGTTCAGTCTACGGACAGCGAGTGGGTCTGTGTACAGGAAAAAATTACAATGCCACGCAGATGTGCTCAAACATATAAGGTTTTATCATTGCAAGAGCCATCGCTTCGAATGCATCACCCACTACTAAACAGTTACGCTCAATCCACAAATGTTCTGGCTGGGGGTGTTAATAATTGATCCATAGGCACCGTCGTTAGCCAATCATAACAGTGGGTGTTAACACTGAACTCTTAAAGGGGAAAACAACCCAAAAAAACAGACTGTTTGAATCAAAGGATGAGAAACAGGGTGGGAAAATGTCATAATTCACTACATTTTAAAAGTTTAAAAAAAAAAAAAACTATAGTAATACAGCCTACTAATTTTATTTGGAGCTTGATGGATTAATAATAACCAAAAAAAAAAACAAATTAAATGAAAATGTTAATATTTAGCCTACTAATTTTATTTGGAGCTTGATGGATTAATAAAAGCTTAAAAAAAATAAATAATAAAACTAACATGAGCAATAAATAAAAATGATGCAATTAAAAATAAATAATATAATTAATTTAAATAAGTAAAAATAATATGTAATATCAGGATATTATTCATGTATACTTTCAATGCCTTGTAAGTTGCTTTGGATAAAAGCATCTCCCAAATGCCTACATGTAAATAATAGATCGATAAGTTTGGCATCAGTCAAAAACAGGTTCAAATCATATATCTTGTAGGGAAACACTGACTGAACAAGAGTCAACTTGAAACGCACACTATAAATGCGCTAAATGATTGGAGAATCACCAGAGCGAAGTCTGTCATTGGCATTATGATTCATTTACAGGGTCAAAACATTGGGTGGAAAACAGATGCACGAGTGAATTGCTCACAATAAGATCTAACGTACTGAAAATGTTAATTTTCCTTTCATGCCGACTTTAAAACAATAAAACATGAATGATTACATGTATGTTTTGGGCCTGAATATTAATTGAATTCCAAACCATTATTAAGGTGACGTTAACTATTTCCCTGCCATTGGCGAGTTATCTTGTCTTATAGAAGACAACGCTTCCCCGCCAAAGACAAGTTTTTACCGCTTTTCGTGTTTTCACTGTTATACTCTCTGGGGCGCTAGTAAGGCCTCGGTATACTTCAAACGAAGTTCGTTTTTGTTCTTCGTTTTGGGGCAAAACGAAGTTCAAAAATGAAGAGCAAACAAACAAGGTTTTTGAACATTCTGACACCCCCGCGCTGCTGGAGGCGGGGTGTAGATTAATGTAAACGTGTCACGATGCTCCCGTGTATCCCCTAAACACAACAACAATGAAATGAAGTGTAGGCAATCTAGGTGTGAGACAGGCACCAATGGTCAGAATATTATGGACAAAAGAATAATGATTAGCAGCAGTTCAGAGTCAAGTAGCATGTTTGCAATACAAAAGAACCATTCTATTTCCATATCAGTCTTTAAATGTGAATGGCTCATAGTCTGAAAACTTTAGCATGATGTGGAAAAAAAATATTGGAGTCAGTTTGTTACGTTATTAGTGTTCATTTATTTTATTGAACTGGATCAATTTTTTTACACCTTTTTATTTTATGTGGTTTCATGATTTACTTTTGATAAAAACAAAGGTTTATTGTTGTATGTTCGTTTGGCATTTCATTTACTGTATACCCTTTAAATTCACTTATTGAAAGAAAAACAGCAGCAGCAGTATGGTCTAACATTTATTTGAAACACATGTATTTGGTACTTGCTACCTTATATCTTTACTCTTTCCTTTCATTCTTTTCGTGGCTTTGGAAAACTTTTCTCGGATGTTTCTTTGCATGGCTTTTTGCATAACTCCGGGTCGTCGACACCAAGCTTTGTTGCAATTTCTTTCTAGGAATTAAATGCTTTCTCTGAATCTTTAAAGTCTCTCCCCGAGCGATTGTACAGGTGCGGCGATATCTGTGCCAGCTCAGCTATTCAACACTCCAGTGTATTCATGTTGCTAGTGACTAGGCCGGAGATATTGTTCTCTGTTACATGACCTCCGTTGAATGAGAAACGAACCGGGAAAAAAAAACGCATGTCAAAATGGAAGCTCAAAGGTGTTTAGGAGCCTGACGAACTGACGAAACAAACTTTAAAATGAACTTCATTTCAGCCTGATTTTGTTCAAAATTACATCATATCAGTTCGTTCTTCGATTTCGTTTGAAGTATATCGGGGCCTTTACACATCTTCTGAACAAGTAAAAAACCTCCTGTACAAAAACACACGTGAACAGGACGGAGAAATAAGCGATCTCTTATGTAAACAGATGCATATTAAAAATAATGTGATCATCAGCAATAGACAGCATATAAATGAAAACTGCATAATGTTACGGAGTAAAGTGTTGATCCAGGAAGTGGTATATGTCTGTGCAAGCTTTGGAGATGTTGATGGAAGCGATTTACTGCATTTATGCTTTGATAATTGTACTGAATATTATCCAGATGTAGTTTTTGATGATAATATGATTTTTCTAACCTTTTTCCTCAAAACTATACATCTTTATGAAACCTACCTATATTCAAGTGTTGATTTAAAAAAAAAAAAGAATGCTTTAAACTACAATAAAACAGATTTTTTTGTTTAAAAGAAGAGGCTCTGATCTTTATTTTGGTGTATTGCATATTCAAATATTCATACAGCAAAATATAATGGAGGCCATCAAATTTTAGTGAAAGCAACTTTTTTCAAAAATGCTGGCGGGAGAGAGTTAAAAGCCTTGCTTTAGCTGCTCTTTAGGATGCATTTGAATCAGTGTAACACTGTTTTAATGTGCTTTCTCAGTGCTGTTCTCGACATTGCTCTGCTGTTTATTGCTCAGACCCTCAACCGCTTAAACTGTGCTCTGTTTTAAGTTGGAATGCACCGAAATGAAAATTTTTTTTATTTTATTTTATTAATATTAAATCATTTTTTAAGACTTTTTAATTTAACTCACTAATTTTAATAACACTGCGTATAATAGGGCAAATATTTTTGTCTCATATTTTCCACCGTTTTTCTCTTTCGGCCAAAAACCGAAAATGCCATTTTTGGCTGATAATTTTCGCCGGCCAAAATTTCGGTGGATCCCTAGTTTTAAGCCTTTTCTGCACCAGTGCCAATTGATGTACATGTGTAATGTGTGGCGGCGGCATATTTCCTCTAGATGCTCCCAGGAGCCCGAGGGTCCAGGGCTATTTGCAGAGGTACCAGTCTCACTCTGCTGCACAGGCCTGCTGTTAAACCAGACTCCGTCCACTCATCAGAGTTTAGACCTACAGCCAGCACAACAGAACGGGCAGCTGCACAATTTCCATTGCGATGGAAAAAACTTGACGTTTTCCGAATACTCGAAATACAATAAAAATGGGGCATTTGTGCATACTGAAGCAGTAGATATCATGAAAATGAGATATATAGTCTCTGTTTTTGCTAACAGTTCCTCTGCTAGTTAGGTACAGACACAGTTGAATCTTAAGGGAGATTGTTAGGAGCTGTGCCGTGCTGTTGCTCAATTCTCTGAGCTTGTTCTCCAAAGACACGCACATACTTGGAGACTCAAAACCCTTAGCCGGAGCATATGTGGATGGGTGACCGACTTTAATCCCTTTTTATTTTTGCCAATGTCACACAGAGGTCACCCTGGTTACTGTGTGATTGTCTCACCATCATGGTCCACCACCTCGATTTCTTTATTTTCCTGTGTGGCCCCGGAGATTGTGCTGAAGTACCAAGTCATATTTAGCCTTTATTTAAGAAGATTGCGGCACGTGGGGGGAGGCAGAGCGACGGGCCGCCGATGGCCAGCCGGATCAATACAACACAATTGAGTTCTCCAATCTGAGAGACTAGGTGGCACTTACGGGGTGATCGCCTCTGATGAAGACTTTATTAGCCTCTATTGGCAGATTCATTTGAAATCCCTCTCCCTTCATCACCCCCACTTCACTCCAGACTCGCTCTTCCACTGTAAAGTAATATAGTCTAAGCCCACCTTTGAAAGTTTCAGGGGTTGATAAAACGCGTTAACAGCGTAGTTATTTTGTCCTGTGTTTTCGAAGCTTCGCAAACGTTTCTTTGACTTGATTTCAAAGTAACTTTTGTTATTCTTCTGCCATCCATGATTTCTTTTGCTGTTCGTGAACTCGGGTTAAGTGATAAGCACTTGAGACCCTTGTTATCAGATATCGCAGCACCGTCAAAGAGTTTTCACTGTAGGAACGGAGCATTACTGAGCTTTTCCCCCTTGAGAATTCAAAGAAAACATCAAGTTCCACAAAGAAAGTGTGTGAGAGAAGATTTGCTTTTGGAAGCGAGTCTAGAAGCAACCTGGCCTTGGATGAGACAAAGTGTGGAAATTTTCAAATGATTTTATATTTTATCTCCAAACAAGCCACAGGCGTATTAGATATCACAAGCTAATACTCGGCGGTCATATGTGCGCTCTGTAAAATTGGCTGAGGCTGGAGTCAGGCTTTGAAGTCACGAGTTGTTTTTTTGCGTCAAAGTAGCTGTTCGGGGGAACCCTAATCCGCCCAGTATTGCTATGGCAAGCTGCGCCTCATCTCGGCACTCGCAGCAGGTTTTCGTGACTCCACTAATTTTTCCATTGTTATTTTACCTGGTTTGTGTTTTGTAACCCTCGCCCCTCTCGCCGGCGTTCTCAGGGGGGCTGTTGCTCGCGCCTGGGTGGATTGGCCCGGGGTGCTTTCCCATCCACAAATAAAGAGCTCTGCGGAGATAATGAAGTATGTTGCATCCTCGGCTGCAGCTGTGTTTTGTTGGCTCTGTTAGATTAGGGCTTTATGTATGGTGGACTCGGCTCATCAATAAACTAAATTTGTATCGTGCAACTGGCCGTTTATTGTCTTGGCCTCTGCTGTTCTGGTCAGAAATTACTGTATGGGACACACTGCACAGAATGTATCCAGTTTTTCGACCTTAATAAAAGCATGTCTTATGCTCTTATTACGAGTAGGGCTGCACCACAATAAATTTGGTAGTATGTGTATTGGATTCAATATGGTGTTAATGTTTTATAGGTTTATTGGTTTCACTGTAAAAAAACAAAAGTATTTTTACTAATATTAGCATTTTTATTATTATTTTGAGTATTTGTTTTAATAAATGTTGATGGTTCATTCTCACTGTAGTCAATAATTCATTGCATAAAACGCTTTGTGATCAGTGCAAACAAAGTTTATACTTTTTTCATGTGGACCTGTTTTTACCCTGAAAGCCTGGCATTAGAAATAATAATTACAAAAATCAACATTCTTTTTAAATATGCAACAGTTAATTGAACCTTTAGACAAGATATAATTTGCGTATTGAGTTTTTTGTATTGGAAAAACCATGCTTTTATGGCTAGAGCGATTTTAAAAACCCATTTTCAGTTTTGTTCAGAAGCCCAATCTGTGCAAAGCTTTGTAATTTGCTACAGTTGCTGATATATATATATATATATATATATATATATATATATATTCAAAAAATAAGATAATTTTGATAGATTATAAAATTTCTGATAACATAAATCAGTGACATCCTTATAACAGTGTAGCAGACTACTTACATTAAATGTATAGAAATATCAGTTGTCACTCTTTATCTCCTATTTATTTAGTAAGATATTTAAATGCTTAGTTTATGATCAAATCCCTGTAGTTTTTATTGTGGAGGGCAAAACATATAATGCAATGCAACACAGTGTTTATTGATAGACATATAAATAAACATTTCCTTAAAAGCCTGATGGATCATATTTGCTACACACATTTTTATATTATTATTTATAAAAAAAAAAAAAAGTATGGATAATTAAGTAAATCGAAATTGGTTCAGTACAGTTAATGCTAATCTTGAAATATAACGTTATAAGGTTTGCTTTCTAAAAATCACTAAAGATTTTTCAGCAAAAAGACTCACTACCTGAACTGGCACATTTTTACAATTGCATTTAAAAGCTTTTTATTTAAAAACAGAATGAAGTATCAATCAGATGACAGAAGGCATGAGGCAGACTTTGTACAAAAGTTTTTAATCATCTTGATCATTTAGAAGCATTAAAAATTGTGTGTATCAAATAGGATACAGTAGGCTTTAAATTGTTAATATAATTGACATTATACACTATTACCTTTAACCTCAACCTTAATCTTAGAAATTTAAAAATCACAAAACACAACATAAGATCCAGAAGCATTTTCCTTCATGTTTGAAAAAGTTTATTTTGTGATCATTATTTTTTTTGCATTTTATTTGCACGTACCATTCATTGTTTGTTCCTGCTGACCATGACCCAGAACATGTCTGTGATGAGAGAGTCTCACTTTACTTCAATAGAATTATAGCATTACTAAAAATACATGTATCAATAGTGGGAAGGACCAGAAAAGTACTACTCTTACTCCCTTTCTAAAAAGTGATATCGTTGCATCCCTAATGATGAGAGAGAGGCTTTAATTTTCCCAGCAGCTGTTGCTTCAGCGGGCTCGCAGCAGAGTCCTCCCACCCCGGCCAGTTCAGCCATTTTCATTAATGCTAAATCCTACATTCTACACAGCTGCAGAGTTGTAATAAGATACCCAGATCTACCAAGGTGAATAAGAAACGGTCCTCGCTTTACCCGTTCCTTGGCTCTGCCTTTCTGTCCTGTTGCATCTTTTGCATATGTATGCACACAGGTTTGTGATTTCAGTCGTGACACACCTCTCATAAATCATTGTTCATGTATACTGTCAAAAAATTATTCTTAGCAGTTGAATAATTAGTCCTACTAGCTGAGAATAGTAACTGACTAGTATCTCATTCGTCATGTGTTTATGTCAGTAGGTTGGAATGCCCTCCTCTGACCTAAAGACTTCTCTTTTATCATTCCAGATCTTTCTGATGTGGAACCCAATGTGTTTCTTAGACCTTTTCTGGAGGTGGTCCGCTCAGAGGACACAACTGGACCAATCACAGGCCTTGCTCTCACATCGGTCAACAAGTTCTTGTCATATGGCCTGATAGGTAGGTTTTTATTATGCCTATGAAACCATGCCTGTTGTTTATTCATCCAGAATTCCAGATAACAAATCAAATGTATTTTAAGCATGATTATGAACACATTTAAAATATACCGCACACATAACCGTTCAGAAGTTTGGGTCAGTAAGATTTTATTGAATTAATTAATTAACTTTTGTTCAGTAAGGATGGATTGAACTGATCAAAAGTGACTGTAAATATATTTGTTACAAAAGATTTCTATTTCAAATAAATGATGGTATTTTGAACTTCCTATTCATCAAATAATCCTGAAAAAATGAATCACGGTTTCCACTAGAATATTAAGCAGCACAACCATTTTCAGCATTAATAATAAATATTTCAGTTATTTTAATTTGTAATGATATTTTGCATTATTACTGTTTTTCTATTTTTGATCAAATAAATGCACTCTTGGTGAGCATAAGAGATGTCTTTCAAAAACATTTGAAAAATCTTACAGACCCCAAACTTACAGTAGTGTATATAAATATTAATGCATATTAGCCTAAATATTGGTAACTCTAAACTAATAGTTTACCTAGACTTTATTTTGCCCTGAATTTGTCTGAATTTCTTTCATCTCTGAAGCATTAAAGCAAAATTTAGCAGCTGCTTCATGCATTGAAAATGAATGTTGACCAGTGGCTGTCAGCATCCGAAAATGATTAAATTATTATTAAATTATTAATAATTATTAATTAGTATTAACATGCATTATGACCAATTATGATGTACCAAATTTGAATGTGAATGTTCAGAAAAAAGAAAGTAACAAACTATATACCTGGTTTGGAACATGAGGATTTTTGGGAGAATGCATTTTTGAATCGCTTTAATAATTATTTTTTTGTTTGTTTACACACCTTAACTCATTAATGATAAACTCTCCAGTGAGTAGCTCATTGGTCAATGTTAACAACACATTTTTACATTACTGAGTGCACTTCTCAGCTCTGAAGTCCTGATGTAACTCGACCAGAGTCACTGTTCCTGATGGGTGTACTGTATTTTCCCCCTGACGCAGGAGAGCTTGTTTTACAGCAGATGTAATCAGCACAGACTGTCCTCTTCCTTGTTAGGGAAGAATGGCCAAATGCCGCCAAAGTGTGAAACCAGCACCCTGTTCAAGATACAAGCCACCTCTCATTTTTATACTATGACGGCAGTTGTCAAGCAGCTGTATGGTTTGCACAACTGAAAGATGGTTTTACAAATGTTAAAGGTGCCCAAACCCATAAAGTATTATAGCACTGTTCCAGAATCAATGGAGGTCTGGGAAGTAGAGATTTTGTCCATTTGATTTTTGCACAATGAACATTGAATCTGGGAATAAAGATTTATTTTAAACCTGGAAATAAACATAGTTTCAAGGTTTAGAAAAATGTTAAACAAAAGCAAAGTTATGACAACATTTTGTGTATCAAATAGGATACAGTAGGCTTTGTAGGGTTAATATAATTGTGATTGTATTTTCTTTTACCTTTACCTTCATCTGGAAGGTTAGAGTTTGAGACATCCACAAACCAAAGAAGACTTAAGATTCTACACTATTACACTTAGTATTTTTGGTCACTAGTCAAATGAGTAAATGTGTGACGCTGAAAGAAATGACAAAAGTAAAAAAAAAAAAAAAAAAAAAAAGTGACTACATAAAAATAAATAAATACATAAATTAGACAATAAAATAGCTGTACTTGCAGTTTTAACGGAAGTTAATAATATAGATTTCCATTGGAATGCAATAGACGCAGACACAGCGATGAAAAAAATGAATCCCAGACACCGGGAGAGCTGCTGTCACCCCAGATGCACCATTGTTCCTAATCTGCCATGATGCCAGCATCTTGTCAGGAAGCTCAGGAAGGGTTGCTATGGCAACCCTCATTGTAGATCTCTAAACCTGGTCTCTCTTTAGATCTAGGATAAGGCATAGTAATCACACGCATACATTTCCTAGAGTACAAATGAAGTCATGCTCTCACTAGCAGCATACAGTACTAGTAGCAACGCACCTGCTGTAAATATTACATTTTTTTTTAAAGCAATTCAGTGTGCTTATTATTTTTTTTTTATGTTATTGGCTTAATATTCTTTCAGGTTAGGCAAATACTATATGAATTGAAAGAAAACAATGCTACATGCAATTGGGCTGTTTTTTGAGTAACACAGAATGTAGTCTTTTCACCCCGTTTCTCTCACATTTATTTTTCTTCTCTCACACACGCGCAGAGCTGTGCTAATCCCAGGTGAGCACTCCTGATGAGCGTGACATATTAATGCACTCGTATGAGTGTGTGATTAAATGACCTTTAGGTATGTATGTGAGAGGCTGTGTGCTGACTGATGGGTTATGCTCATTCAGACTGCACTAATCTGCCATGAAGAGTGACATTATCATTACTCCCAATTAGCATTCCGTAGACATACAGTACAGTCACACGCTATAGGTCTTGTAACAGCTCTAATTGATTCACAACTTGTTGTGATACAGGGCTCTTAACTTTGGATGCTGGTTATAGACTGTAGTTGATCACCGACACTTCAGATGTTTCAGATAGGGTTTTATTGTATGGTTTGTGTGTATGAGCTGCTGAAGACCAACTTTATACTAGTAACTAGCAAAAAAAAAAAATATATATATAGTCATTATTAATAAATGTTTATATTCATTATAATAATGATGATACATATGTTATAACAAAAATTATATACATATATATAAAATATAAAAAACTAAAATCATAAATATCTAAAATTTAATATACAAACACTGAAATCATTAATATCTAAATATACCTGAACCAAAGTATGCACATATGTGCTCTACTATGATATGAAATGCATAACCGAAACTTTTATTTTAGTTTATATATGGAAAAATGTGTGTTCTCAATTTAATATACTGTATCATTATAAATAATTTTTAGTTTTGTTTTAATTAATACAATATTTTATTAATGTGTTTTGGAGAAAACTTGTAAAACAACAAAATTGTAATAATAAGAGTAGTAACTTATAATATCTCCTATTACGTTGAAATTTTATTAGTTTGCTTTTATACTATTTTCCTGTCTCCTTTAAAAATTCAGTAATTGTTTGGTCAAATGTGTATTTTCAAGACAAAATGCAAAAGTCTAGTTTATGTCCAAACCCTTAAACTTTTGGTTTCTCTGATAAGATCAGGATGTCTTCTGTAAGATGCATGCATAGTCTTGACAAACCCAAATGTCCTGTACAGTGGACAGAAGTGAGTTGCTTGCCTCCTGAGGTTACTGAAGTGTCTTTGGAGATTGACTGTTCAACTCACTGTCATGACAGTACAGAGACAGAATACTGCCATCTATTGGCCAGACACATGAATGCAGTGCTCTTTAGTACATTTTGTGTTGGTCCCCATAGAGAATTCAGTCATTCACCTGTCCTACATTAGCACATTGAAGTTGTGACCAGCTCTCCTTCATGTTGCAATTTTGGATGCCACATGATCAAACCGAACACTTATTTTGAAGTGGCACTGAAGCAAAAGAGTATTTTAGATTTTAGCTCACCAGGAGTCACAACATCTGATTTTTTTATCAGTCAAACACACCAAGCCTGTCCTGCTGTTGATCTGTCTTAATGGTGTACAGTGAGACCTGAGCCCTTATGGCACACTGGGGGGTCTCACTGTCACCAAATACACACACACCCCCCTGTGAATTTGTTTGGTGAGGGCTAATTCCCCTCAATCTCAGGCCTGAGGTCGGTGGGCTCGGGGGGACAGCCGTATTGACAGATATCCAGATCCCACTTTTCCCACTGTCCCTTTCCCACTTTTCTTTTTCCCAGGCCGGTACTCAAACCAAAGGCTCACTTTCACAGCCACTTATACCTCTAAAAACTACAACAGCCACACACACACACACACACACACACACACCCTGATATATTTGGAGTGTTTGGTAAAGTGCTTTTGAGATCCTACCTAGTATTGAGTTAGAAAGGTGGGACATGTTTTAAAAAAAAAGAAATTTGTGACATGATACACCCTGGAACAGATTTCATGCAGATCAAAACTGGAAATGTTTTTAATTTTTTTTTGCCAGATTGGCACCCATGCATGCAATGAGCCATTCTTTCACTTAAGGGACACTCTGGTGTCTGAATGTACTTTTACTTAACCTTTTAGTACACAACAGCTGTTTGAACCTCTTTGATACTCTCATACACATGCACAAAGACCCTCCAGCCCCACCCAGACTTCAGTTATTTCAACAATGACTCTGCCGCTTGGCTGTGTAGACCGTGCCAAGTGAGGATTAGTATTTTAGATGACTTCTGATGATGTGCTGAATAGACTTTGGCTCTTGTTTCCGTGGAGATGGGCTGTTTGGAAGGGGGTCCCGTGTTTATTGTGAGCCCGCCTCTTCACTGCTGTTCAGTTCACTCATAGATTTTCACTCAAAATTTAGTTGTTCAGTCACTGTGCCAAATCAGCAAGTTATTTAACTCTATAAACAGTAATCTGTTAAAAAAAAAAAGTATCCTGTTGTTTAAAACCATTTAAATGCTTTGATTTTACAAAACATTTGTACTGTCATATACCACATACCTAGTAATCAAGTAAGCTATAAGGTATCGTATAGTAGGCCATGTGATATTGTAAATGTGTGTAAATATTAAGCTGCATTTACTTGATCAAAAATACAGTAAAAACAGTAGTTTTGTGAAATATTGTTACAAATTATAATAACAATCATCTATTTGAATTTATTGTAAAATGTAATTTATTCCTGTGATGGTATAAAGCTGATTTTTCAGCATCATTACTCCAGTCTTCAGAGTCACATGATCTTTCAGAAATCATTTAGATATGCTGATTTGATGTTCAAGAAGCATTTTGATGTAACCTTAATTTTGATAGCAGTTGTGCTGCTTGATATTTTTGTGGAAACAATTAAACATTTCAGGATTCTTTGATGAATAGAATAGTGGAAAAGAACAACTTTTAAATTGTTACTTTTTTTTAAATTTTATATATATATATATTTATATATATATATATTATATTTTGTAACAATGTAATTTCTTTACACTTTTTGTCAAACAATCTTTTGAACTGTTGAGTAAATATATTATATTATTAATAGTTCTCTGTGTTTGACAGTGACCAAACAGGCAGGCTCTTGTAGTAAAGGGGTTTATATATAGCGATTAAATTTAAATGCACATTGTTCTTTAATAGTTCTCTGTGTTTGACAGTGACCAAACAGGCAGGCTCTTGTAGTAAAGCTCGAAAATGTTAGCAACAGTAACAGGGGCGGGACTTAACGGAGAGTCAACACCACACAAGCTCCTCAGTGGTAGAAATGATCTTCAGGGTGTACTCACACTAGACGTTTTGAACCGTGCCCGAGCACGCTTGACCCCCAAAAGCCCGGTTCATTTGACTAGTGTGAGTTCGTTTAGCCGGCCCTGGCCCGGTTGGAAGAGGTGGGCCAGGGCACGGTTCGGTTGGGCTCGGGTGCAGTACGCATGCAGTGTGAGCGCTAACCGCGCCGGATAATCGTGCTCAGGCTTGGTTCAAGGCAACCGTGCCTAGTGTGAGTACACCCTCAGATTTCTACTGGCTTCAACCAATATATTGCCCTCTGGTTTGGCGATTTGAAGACCTTCTCCAGACCTTAAAGGATTAGTTCACTTCCAGAATAAAAATTCCTGATAATTTACTCACCCCTGTGTTATCCAGCTGCAAAGAAATTAAGGTTTTTGAGGATAACATTCCAGGATTTTTCCCCATATAATGGACTTCAATGAGGACCAACAGGCTGAAGGTTCAAATTGCAGTTTCAGTGCAGCTTCAGAGGATTCTACATGATCCCATCATTTTCTAAAAAAAAACAAAAAAAAAATGTATATACTTTTTAACCACAAAAGCTTGATTTACACCAGCCAGACTTCCCGCATTATGTAATCATGTTGGAAAGATCATTCATGATGTATATGGAAGTGCCGACCCAGTGTTTACAAAGCAAAAGTGCAAAGAAATTCAAATGCTCTTTGCAAAAAAAGGTAAAACAACGATGTCAGATGATTTTGAAGTTGCAGGAGTTTTTCACCCTACCCTACCTTTTTGAGTACACAGATGAAGAACCAATGATGCGTGACCTTTCCAACGTGATTACATAATGTGTGAATTTGTGGACCTATTTCTATATCTGTTTGTGGCAGTTTGGACCTTTAGCCTGTTGGTCCCCATTGAAGTCCATTATATGGAGAAATATCCTGGAATGTTTTCCTCAAAAACCTTCATTTCTTTGCACCTGAAGACAGAAAGACATGAACATCTTGGATGACATGGGGGTGTATAAATTTTTATTTCAGAAGTGAACTAATCCTTTAATACCTATGCAGGTTTCACTTAGAGTTCAGAGTAAAGGCTGGCCTATCTTTCTCTCTCTCTCTCTCTCTCTCTCTCTCTCTCTGTGTGTGTGTTATTTGCCTGCTAATAAGTGGAATGCACCCTTGTGTCAAGGCTTTACCTGCAGTCACAGCCCCATCCTCCTCCCGGGGCAGCCTGTGCTTATTAGTTAATGAAATGCTCTTTAAAGGCGATGGGAAAGAAAAAGCAGCCTGGCTCCAGCCTGCTATCTGGCCCTACTTGGGTTTCAAAACATCATTGCCTAGACAGCCAATTTATCAGGCCGTCCACAAAAGCGCACACATCTGGTGATTAGATGTCAGATGGTTGTTCAGCGCTCTTCACATGGAGCGTGGTCAGTTGATAGCGATGTGGGGGTTGAACCGGTGACCAGGTTAATTGTGTAAGATTAATCATGTAACCATGGTCATGTCATTATGACCCATGTACAGCTTATCTGGCTGAGAATCAGGAGCATTAATGAGAGAGTGAGGAGGAATATATCAGGATATTTTTAGTTTGTTTTAAATTTCACAGTCCCTGTCTTCCACAGATGCCAATCATGAAGGGGCAGCAGAGGGCATTGAGAATATGGCCGATGCAGTCACACACGCGAGATTCGTGGGCACCGACCCCGCTAGTGATGAGGTGGTGCTGATGAAAATCCTCCAGGTAACACACTTATCACACAGCAAATAAATATATATTTTTTTAAAAATTTAATAAATAAATAAACATGTACACTACAATTCAAATGTTTTTTTTTAAATATTGTAAATGTTATAGCAGTTATACTGCTTATTATAATAATCAAAATCAACAAAAGAGCAAAGAAATAAAAAAAATAAACAAAAAATCAAAGATATCCACTTACAAATGAGGAGAATGGAAATAATCAAAATCAACAAAAGAGCAATGATATGCAAGTGCTATATAACAAGTCTCAGTTAGCTTAATGCAGTACACGTAGCAAGTTTTTTTTATTTATTATTCATATAATAGATAAAAAGAAAACAGATAGAATAGAAAAAGAATAGAGAAGCTAGTGTTAGTTTTTTGTTTTTGTTTTTTGTCTTTATTTTTAGAAAATAAGCAGTTAGTAAATAAATAGAGTGCAAGTCTAAAAGGGGCTTTTTTATATAAAAAACAGAATTAGAATAGAGGGGTGCAGAGCCAGTGGTGGTTTTGTGGTCAAACATGAATGCCTTGAATTTTATGCAACAGCTATTGGTAGCCAGTGCAAATTGATAAACAAAGGTATGATGTGCATTCTTTTCAGCTCGTTAAAAATTAATCTTGCTGCTGCGTTCTGGATTAATTGTAAAGGTTTGATAGAACTGGCTGGAAGACCTGACAAGAGAGCATTGCAATAGTCCAGCCTGGACCGAACAAGAGCTTGAACAAGGAGTTGTGCAGCATGTTCCGAAAGAAAGGGCCTGATCATCTTGATGTTGAATAAAGCAAATCTGCAGGACAGGACAGTTTTAGCAATGTGGTCTGAGAAAGTCAGCTGATAATCAATCATAACTCCAAGGTTTTTGGCTGTTTTTGAAGGAGTTATTTTTGATGTGCCTAATTGGATGGTGAAATTGTGACGAAACGATGAGTTTGATGGAACCACAAGCACTTCTGTCTTGGCAAGGTTGAGTTGAAGGTGATGGTCCTTCATCCAGCAAGAAATGTCTGTTAGAGAGGCTGAGATGCGAGCAGCTATCGTCACATCATTAGGATGGAATGAGAGGTAGAGTTGAGTGTCATCAGCATAGCAGTGATATGAAAAGCCAAGTTTCTGAATGACAGAACCTAGTGATGCCATGTAGACAGAGAAGAGAAGTGGTCCTAGAACTGAGCCCTGAGGCACCCCAGTAGTTAGATGTTGTGACTTGGACATCTCACCTCTCCAAGATATCTTGAAGGACCTAGCAAACCACTGCAGTGTGGTTCCTGAGATGCCCGTTGACAGGAGGATCTGCTGGTTAACAGTGTCAAAAGTAGCAGACAGATCCAGCAAGATAAATATTGAAGATTTAGAACCCGCTCTTACCAGTTTTGGGGCTTCAACAACTGAGAGCAAGGCAGTCTTGGTTGAATGTCCACTTCTGAAACCAGACTGGATGCTGTTGAGGAGGTTCTGTGTGAGAAAGGCAGAGACTTGGATAAACACAGCTAGTTCAAGTGTTTTTGCAATAAATGGAAGAAGTGAAACCGGTGTGTAGTTCTCTAAAAGTGATGAGTTAAGGGTGGGTTTCTTAAGTAGTGAGGGATATACGAGCCTGTCTAAATGCTGAGGGAAAAACACCAGTGTGATGGGATGTGTTAATGATGTGAGTGAGTGCAGGTACAACTGCAGGTGAAATGGCTTGAAGGAGATGAGATGGAATAGGATCAAGAGGACAAGTAGTAGAATGATTAGAAAGGATTCAGAGAGTGAGGAGAAGGATGTGAACGAGTGTATGTTTACTGGTAAGATGTGCTTGACAGATTGACAGATTTTAAAATTTTATATTTTAAAATATTTTATTATTTTAATAAAATAAAAAGTACAGCATTTATTTGAAAAAATATGTATTTTGTAACATTTTAAATGTCTTATATTGTCACTATTAAACAATTGAATGCATCCTTGTTGAATAAGTCTTAATTTCTTAAAAAAAAAAAAAATAATTAAATCTTACTGACCCAAGACTTTTAAGCATTAGTATATATATAGCAAATAATATTTGTACTTATAAAATATTACACTGTATTAAAACTCAATCAGGGGAAGCAGAAAATCAATCTGAAAAAACAGTATTACATACTAGTCTGAAATGAACCCAGATAGGTGGCTTCAGTACAAGATTTTTTTTTCATCTTTATCATTACTGTTATTATTTCCAGGTTTTAAGGAGTTTGCTGCTGACCCCAGTTGGAGCCCATCTGACCAATGAGTCTGTTTGTGAGATCATGCAGTCCTGTTTCCGTATATGCTTTGAAATGAGATTAAGTGGTAAGTGAAATTAAGTGGAAAAAAATAGTATTTTTTTGAATTTCTTTGTGCTTTTCACTTTTCTGCATCATCTCAGCTGGTAGAGCATGGCTTTTGCAATGCCAAGATCATGTGTTTGATTTCCATGGGAAAATATATATTTTAAGCGGACTGCAAATCGCAATGTATAAAATCTAAATGTTGTTGCACATTCTTGAACCTTTCAATATGTGAATCTGCCTCCTGTGCTTTCAGAACTGTGATAAAGCCCTGCTCTAATCCTGACCAAACAGAGTCTAGTCTCTGAGCCCCTTAGGTGCTGCTCTTGTCCTCTGGACTAACATTTCCTTTTCTTTCTTTCTGGTTTTGCTCTTTTCTCATCACAGAGCTGCTGAGAAAGTCAGCTGAGCACACGCTGGTGGACATGGTGCAGCTGCTGTTCTCCAGGTAACTAGAGAGAGAATGGAAGAGGGGATGTAGAGATGGGGATTAGGAACAGAGATGTGTTCTTGCTGTTCACATAATCAAATCGAACCTGAGACCAAACACAACAGGAACTGGGTCTGTCTCCATAACGGGCTCCGATTTCACTCTCAGGCCTCTCTCAATTACCTCCGGAGGTTTCCAACTTCCCCCTCACACGTATACAAGGACAGGTGAAAGTATCAGCCTCTGATAATGTGAAGTATGGCTAATTACTAGGCCCACACAGAATCTGCTGCTGCAGTTCCCTCTCTCTGGACAGCAGTGTATGAGGAAAACATAAAATTTACAGACTTTTTTTTTTTTCACATTTTTGGCATCAGCAAGATTTTTAGATGTTTTTGGATGAAATCTCTTATGCTCACTAAAACTGCATTTATTTGATCAAAAATACAAAAAAAAAATCTGAAATATTATAAAAAGTAATTACGATGTAAAACAACTAGTTTCTATTGGAATATGTTTTAAAATGTAATTAATTCCTTTGATGGTAAAGCTGAATTTTCAGCAACATTACTCCAGTCTTCAGTGTCACATGATCCTTCAGAAATCATACCAATATACTGATTTGCTGCTCAAGAAACATTTCAATATTAAAAACAGTTGCGCAGCTTCGTATTTTTGTGGACACAAAAAGAACAAAAGAACAGCATTTATAAAAATGTTTTTTTTAAACAATGTAAAAGTTTTTACTGTCACTTTCAATCAATTGAATACATTAAAATAAAAAAATATATAATTTTAAACTTATTTTAATCAATTTAATAAATTAATAAAAGCATTTCTTAAAAAAAAGCAAGCTTACTGCCCCCAAATGTTGAATGGAATTGCATTTATTTATTTATTTATTTATTTTGCACTCCTATTTGTAAGCAACAAATAAGAGTGTAGTAAACAAATTCTACTAAATTTCACAGGCGTTCCTTTAAAATCAGTGTGGAAAATGTCAAAAAAAGTTAACCATCTAGGCTTACTTTAGAACCTTAAATTATTCATTATATCATTTGTCTGTGTTAGAATATTAAGAATATTAAATTCCAAGGTGATTGTTTCATTACACAAGTTCTCTGAAATTTCCAACAGGTTCTTGGCCATAAATGTCTAGTTACAAGTATTAAGTGCAGATATAGTTCACTGTCGTCATTATGGACTTATAATTATGGACTTAAATAGCACATACATCATAATCATATCTAGAAATATGTAGTTTTAAATTTTAGTTCTGACTAGTTCATATCTAACATGCAGTTCTATGATTGTGGTGTAATTGTGAGCAGAAGCCCTTAGTCTTCTCATGCAGGTCATAGTGTACTGCTGCTCTAATGCAATAACATGATTATGGGGTGGCATTTATCAGAGGTGCGTATCCACTCGCATTAGACTTCCAGTCACATCCCGCACAGACGAGAGGATGAGACCGCGGAGCACATCTCACTCTACCCATCTGCATATAGATTAGGGACACACACACACACACATATATGTGTGCGCAACAAAGACATAATGACAAAATTTGGTTTCTTATAAAAAGCTAATTCAAAAAGGATCAGATAATATTTTTTGCCTTAAAGAGAAGCATCTGAATAATATCACAGTGTTTTGACCCGTTTTCAAACCATGTAAACATCCTCTGTTTGTTTTTATAATTTCATGCACGGTAAACGTCCTTCAGATGAGGAGCATTCATTAATAATTTTTAATTATAACTGATAACACCTTTTAATCTCAGGAATGCACGCACACACTCAAAAACTCACAACCTGAGTTTGCCGGTCCTATTGTGCACGTTCTTATTGCCCAGACCCACTTGTCCACATCGCCTTCACAATGAGGGTGTGAAAGGCCTTAATAATGAGTGTGTGTATTTCTGTGTGCCTAAGGGTAATAAGCAGTGAATGTAGTGTGTGTGTGTGTGTGGTCGGGAGAGCCAGAGTAATGAACAGCGGATCTTATTGAGTGCTCAGAAGGAGGCTTATGCAGCCTGCTGAAAGCATTAGGGATGTTAATCTGTTGGACTCACAGATCATCCTATAATCAAGCCGGCAAGACAACAGTCCATTAACAGAGCAGAGTTAACATCAGGAGCCGTCTCTCCCAACCTGCCTGCGCTGACATCTCACTGAAGGAAAAGCTGCAGTGTCCACACAACACGCACACATGCAGACAAAGCGTTCGAGGCTGAGATCATCATTTATCTAATTCAGCTAATGAACCAGCCTTGGGTTCAAAAGTCACGCCCTGAGAACAGAAATGCTGACTCTTCAGATATATTGTCTCTCCTCCATTTTGGTTTTAGAGAGGATTCTCGGAATGATAATTCTAAATGAGTTAATTAATCTGCAGTTTGGGGAACTAGACGTGACTCGAATCTTACTCAAAACATTTAGAATATTTCATTTTAGACTTTTTAATACCAAAGCCCCCCCCCCCCCCCCCCAACATGACACAACCCTTGCGAGGAAGCCCTTTTCTAAAATATATGACACATATATGTCCGCTTTATAATTACATGGATAAAGACCTATTTGTACTGCGTGAGAAAGGTATTAAGCCTCATTATAGGGTAATCATTCCAAAATTAAATAATTGGCTTTTATATTGCACTTAATTTTTGCATTAAACTGAAAAAAAAAAAAAAATTATACACAATAAGAGTAATGTGAGATGCATGTAAAAATAAAAATAAAGGCTGTAAATAAAATAATTATTTGTTATATTTGTGAATAATGAAAAATTATCTAGACTTTAGAAAGAAAAATAGAAAATGTTAAAAATATTGTTACATGTATTTATTATTTTGTCAGTTTTTTTTATTTAAACTCATAATTGTTTAAAACTTTGACAGCTATAAATATATTTTCTGAAAATGTAAAAAAATCCACAAACTCCTATGATCCTCCTTGCCCCCTAAAGTCGTCACATTTATTTATTTGTTATTTACATTTATTTATACAGATTGTTTCAATGCAGCTTCATAGTATTAAACATAAGAAAATTAACAGTTAATGTGAAGTTTTGAATCCCTTATTAAACAATAGTTCAATAAATTTGAAAATCATTATAATGTACATTAAATTATAAAGAAGTTTTGAATCCGGTATGAAACAAGTGTGTCTGGAGTTTGAAAATCCCTGATTTGTACATTAGAGAATCATTTTAATGGAATTTTTTTTAAGAAAGCCATTGACCTTTAAAGCTGAACTGTTATTTCTGCAGAGCTTGTCACGCCAAACGGAACTATGTAGAAATAACTTTGTCTTTGGTCAGACAAACACTGTTTCATCCCAAACTCATGCTATTGGTTCAGTGTTGTCATGTCACACCCAGCTTGGGCCACTTACACTGATTATGGTTCTGTTTTTGTGCTAGTAGTAGTTAAAAAATGTCACACTTCACCTCTATAACACTATAAAAAGTGTCGCCATAAATGCATGCGATAACTCTTTGTAATATTATTAAATTTGTTTTTCAGATTGCCACAGTTCAAAGAGGAGGCCAAGAGTTATGTGGGCACTAACATGAAGAAGGTAAATATAAAATCCTCCCCAGAACTTCATTCTCCCTCCAGACCCTTTACACCTGTTTCCCATCTGCCTTCCTCATTTCTCATTTATTTCATGAGCTTTGTTAGGTAGAGGTCTCTATACCCATAAGTGAGGTCAGTTGCTGTTGCATAATTATTATACCTGTGTGTGTGTGTGTGTCATCCATCAGGTCAGGAGATGGAAAAAAATATCTAGTGAGAGTTAACTTTGTTTTTCAGCCAAAGTTGGTTCTGTATTCGAAAGACGTTTGCTCCTTTTCATCTCAATTATTTAGGGATCAAAGATTCTCTCTTCTCCTGTCTTTTCTTACCTGATTGTTGATGTTGAGTTCATTCTTTGCCCATTTGCCTGTTCCAACTCGCAGATCCCAAGCTGTATTCTGGACGCACAGGATTTTATTTATGCAGATCAGCCTAGAAACACCAATCAGACGGGCTTAGAGAGGGTATAGCACATTTACATGCATTAAAACAGCAGTTTTTATTGGGTTGCAGCTATTGCATTTAAATACACCGGGACGCATGGCTTTAAGTTTGAACGCATGGTGGGAAGATTCACAAAAGAATTAAAAGCAAGCATTTGTCATAGCAACAAAAATTAGTTCTCATCATCTTTCTAAAGGGATATTGAAGGTCCAATACTATTTAAACTATTTTGACAACATCTGTAGCATGCAATTTCATCTTGCTCAAAATGCATCTCTTCAATTTTCCAGACAAAATTTTTTATCTCTAATGAGCTTGAAAATTAAATGTATCTTTACTATTCACAGACAATGAGTAGAAACAGTTTTGTGCTTTTGAAATGGGTTCGCCAAAGAAAAAACAAACAAGGAAGCAATCAAAATAAACTTGAAATCGCAATATGGCTTGCTGTGGTTATTAAATGAAAATTATTTGAATGCAATTAGTCTTCATACGCTGTTTTTCAATAATAAAAATAAAACATTTACGAAGACAGTGTATTATGAATATGGAAATATTGGGTTTGCAAATAATACTTAATATGAGTATAAAGTGAATTTAGAGTCGCGTCTCATTCTTAAGAAAGAATATTAGATGAACAGTCATGGGTAAACAATGTAACAAACATGAAGGTTAGGTCCAGCTTTATACTTTATGCAAATACACTGAGTTGATTTATTTTCATATTTTCATTTTGCTTCCATAGTTTCATTTGAATGTTACTTTCTATATTTGACTATATATATTAATTTGAATGGGTCTTTTTTTTATTCTTTAAAGACCAGAAAAGCCTATTTGACTGCCATTTTGCATGCTTTGTGTGTTCCTGGTCTGTTTATTGCACCCATTGTCTTTATCCTTGGTTAGTCTCACCAATTAATACATGCTTGTTTGCAACGTATGCTGAGGTGCTACTCCTCCCCCGTTGCCTCTCAGAGATGCCTCGGGTTAATGTCGTTGAATGGGCGTGTTATTGAGTCCCTGATATTGAATGTGTGTGCATGGAGGTCGTCCTGGTATGCGTGTCGATTTCTCCCATGTACATCCCATGCATGAAGGTATACAGTATGTGCTCCCATGTCATGCGTCTCGCTCTGAGCTCTGACATGCCCATCACTAATCCTGGGGCCTGACCCTTCTCTCCTGAGGCTTACAATATGTTATGGAAAAACAAACGAGTGCAGGTAAGGAGGAAGAGATCGTCCCTGATCAGACTCACACTAACCTTGTTCAACCCCCAACATATGACAGTGTTTTGACAGTATAACAGGTCCAGGTTGAAGGTCTTTGTTCTATTTTTGGTTTCATGTTGATGTTAGAATTCACTGAATACATTTTTTTTTTCTTCTTTGAAAGCTAGTGAAACAAGCTGAGACGAGCATTAGATGGTTATTCTGTGATGCTGTTTCAGTTATGTATTTTAATATATTTAATGACATTCTTCTGCTAATACATACAAAGAAAAAAAAAACAGACTAAAATACAAGTGGCAGATTCCTGCACCACTATAGAGTGCAATGGAAGAAATAAGGAAGATGTTTTTAACAATAAGTTATAAACTTTTAAAGACAGAACTAATGTGAACTGTGAGGTTGTTAATTGAAGGTTTATGCTTTTGTTGTGGAATTACATTACCTATGATTCTGTAAGAAATCATCAATCAGATGATTTTTAATTAGTTTGATGCTTCATGGTTCATGATGATAATCATGATTTATTTTGGTCAAAAATGTTAATCATTCTCATTTGAATTCTCATTATAGTTTTGTACTTTCACATAAGTATAAATCAAGAGAATTAATTTAACTTTCTGTAGTTTGCCGATTTCTTTTATTTATATACATTGACACTATATGACTGTATGACCTTCAGGAAGGTTTTCTGAAAAGCAGGTACATTCCTTTTGTTAATTACAATAATTCCAAATTGTTAATTTTTTTTCCCTTTTAAAACAACACATTTTATGTTGTGGCACAGATATTGCATAAAGTGCATTTATTCAGCACCCAGTGTGGAGAGAGCATGTGCGCATGGTTGCCAGCTTGGAAAGATTAAGCAAAACACTGGGCAGAAAATATATCCATTTAAGAGAGAAGCTCTGATTAGGGGATTTAAACTCCTGACATCTGGCAACCACAAGCATAGGCTTGTTACTAATTCAGGAGAAGGGAAATGTAAAAAAAAAAAAAAAAAGGATAAATAACCAGTGGGCAAATATTACAGATGATTATATTAAATTATTTGAGAAGAGCAGAAATTGTTTACGAATAAAATACAATTAATCGTGCGGCCCTGCTTCATAGGACTGTAGTTCTTTTTCTTGTCTAATTGTCAAATATTTGTTTGCTTCATCTCAAAAGTTTGTAATGTAGATGGTTGGTTTGGTTTATGGCATAAATCACTTTAAAGAAGACTTTTTAAATTGCCTATGTGAGAATGAATGGTTAGCTGAGTTGTGAGCTTGTTATCTGAATTGAATGTGAAATACAGTTAAAACACAATGCTTACAAACTCTCTTTTCAACAGCCGGTATAACCACAAATGTGCTAATTTGATACTGTGGAAACCTTTGTCTTTGCTCAGTTAAAAATGTTGCTACTTGACTTCTGAAAATATGGGTAACTATATTCTTTAACAACATTTTTCCTTTAAAAACTGCCAAAAAAACCCATCTTTCTCCAGAATTACATTATTTTCTTCTGCTGTTATGTTTGTGAGGGTGCACTACTGTCATAGATGCTTGTTCAAAAATAATAAAAGAAATGTTAATCTGATTAAGAATAATTACATTTTCTTTTGCTTCTCATCCCTACACAGATAATATCATTCTGTAAATCACATTAGTTTAGCTGACTTCAAATGTTTATATACTGGGAAAAGTGAACACAATCACCTCAGCATACATATAGACCCAAGAGTTTTTGTCAAAATGACGAGACTGTGTGCGCTTATGCATCTTTTTGGGTGGAGGCGTTCTTTTTTTTATGGTAATTTGAGGTGTGATGAGATTTTGTTTTAGTCTTGCTCTCCTGCATCGTTCTTTGTGCAGTGAACTGCAGCATTTGGCTTGAGTTAACAGTCTGTGTTTGTTTTGGCTAAAGATGAGAGCCGGGGGAATGAGTGAGTCGTCCAAGTGGAAGAAACAGAAGCGTTCTCCCCGCCCCCCTCGTCACGTGGTACGCAGTCCCTCAGGACAGATGGATCCAGGCCAGTCCAGTTCCCTCACCAACAACCTTTCAGGTATACCGGCATAAGGCAATTAGATTCAATTTGTGTTTTTAATCTTAGTTAATGTTAATCTTAACATTTATTAAGTTCAAAAGTTGAATCTGTTAATATTATTTAATGGACCTGAGCTAACAATAACTAAAAATGAACAGTTGTATTTTTATTAACTAACATTAACAAAGATCAAAAAATACAGTAACAAATGTCTTGCTCATTGTTAATGTTAGTTAATGCAATAGCTACTGTTAACAAATGGGACCTTATTGTAAAGTGTTACCAAGGTCTTTTGTAACATTATTGATGTATTTACTTGCACTTTTGGTCAATTTAATGCATCCGTGCTTAATAAAAACACAAATTTCTTAAAAAAAAAAAAAAGAAGAAAAATCTTAATGATCCCAAACTTTTGTAGTAGTGTATATGTAGCAATATATAGTAAAAACAGCAGTATTTACCTACATAATTTTTACTAAACATTATTTCTTCTTTATATGAAAGATATTTCTGCTGACGTTTTTTGAGCAATGACTCAAACAAATAGTTGAATCAGAGTTGAATGAAACATTCACTTTTTAATTCGCTTTCGAACTTAAAGGGATACTCCACCCCAAAATGAAAATTTTGTCATTAATCACTTACCCCCATGTTGCTCCAAACCCGTAAAAGCTTGGTTCGTCTTCAGAACACAATTTAAGATATTTTGGATGAAAACCAGGAGGCCTGTGACTGTCCCATAGACTTTCAAATAAATAGCAGTGTCAAGGTCCAGAAAAGGTATGACGTTTGTCATCAGAATGCTCCATCTGCCATCAGACGTGCAATCTGGGTTATATGAAGCAACAGGAACACTTTTTGGTGAATGGAGCTTTTATGGGTTTGGAACGACATGGGGGTAAGTAATTGACAAAATTTTCAATTTGGGGTGGAGTGTCCCTTTAAAAATATCTCTGTCAGTACGCTCTTATTTGCAAGGCTTGAAACAAGGAATTGTGAATTCCTTCACTAAAATTTTATTTCTATTTTGCCATCATAATCATCATATGAGCAATCAGTATATCATTCGGTTTTGATGTTAAGAAGAAAAGCATGTCCTGTCACCCTGTCCTCATCCCAGTGTGTCTGTTTCAGGGGGAGTACCTTTCATTGAGCAGCACAGTGGAGGTTCCTCTACTCTTCCTGGTTTAGACAGTGCAGTTTCCTCCATCTCCAGCCCCACCACTGACAGTGGCTTAGACACCGGCTCTAAAACCACATCAAAGGAAGATCTCACAGACCTGGAGCAGAGCAGCTCAACGGCCACCACTCCCGTGACCCCCACCACAGAGCCAGGCAGACTGGAATCACAGGTATCCCTCAGACCATCAATAAACTATCCAAGTGTATGTGTTCTGAGCTTGATGGGATGGTGTACTGTGTCATCAGTCTGAGGGCAGGGGAGTGGAGCGTGCCCAGTCAGCCTCAGTGGAGTCCATTCCTGAAGTCCTGGAAGACCGAGACTTGCTGGCTGACCAGTCGGATTCGGCATCAGTTCACGACATGGACTACGTGAACCCCAGGGGAGTGCGCTTTACACAGTCCACCCAGAAAGAGGGTAAGAGAAATAGAGTGTCCAGAATTTACGTCAAAGGCTCGGACGTCAAAATGACTTCACACCAATTCGTACCATTGTGTTTCTCCAGGTGCTGCTCTAATCCCATACGGTCTCCCGTGCCTGAGAGAGCTTTTCCGGTTCCTCATCTCTCTCACCAACCCACATGACCGCCATAACTCAGATGTGATGATGCACATGGGCCTCCAGCTGTTGAACGTGGCCCTAGAAGCCGCACACATCGCTCCCTATCAGTCACTGCTCTGTCTTGTCAAAGATGAGCTCTGTAGGCACCTCACACAGGTGGAACTTTGTTCTTCTCTAATCTAACTTGTGTGTTTCTCTGATGTTTTCAGCTGTCGTAAATATTCTCTGCGTCTGTCTTTGTAGTTGTTAGGTGTGGACCGAATGAATCTGTATGCCGCCTCCATACGTGTGTGCTTTCTTCTCTTTGAAGGCATGCGAGAACATCTCAAGTTTCAGCTTGAGGTACGTGACTGAATGATGATCTTTCTGTGGTGAGATATAAGCTATCTCAGATGTAGGAAGTCACTCTTCGTATGTCTCCATAGATGTACCTGAAGAAGCTAATGGACATCATTACCTCAGAGAACCCTAAAATGGCCTATGAGATGAAGGAGATGGCCCTGGAGGCCATCGTACAGCTCTGGAGAATCCCCAGCTTTGTCACAGAGCTCTACATCAATTATGACTGTGACTTTTACTGCTCCAACCTTTTTGAGGACCTCACCAAACTGCTCTCTAAGGTGAGCCACTCCAGTTGCAGACGTCCAGCTAGCAAGGACTAATGAGAAAGAAATGGATCTGCAAAGCTTAATTAATTTACCCTTTAATAAATATTTTGCAAGCTACACAATAAAGTAAAAAAAAAAAAAAAATCAATCATTAGTTCACATAATTACGTTATAATGGACTGAAAATGTATCAACTTTGGAAATACTATTGGTTCGGTAAAGTACACTTGTAAAATACACTTGGTATCAATGTTATTTTAATATCAGTATTTGGCTGATGATTTTTAAGCACATTTTTACAACCATTAGTCCACATGCTTCAGCAAAAAGCACTATACTGTCATTTATATTTGTTTTTATTATTACCTTTATTATTTTTACAGAAGAGGTTTTACTTCTAATAGAAATACCTGAAGGTTTCTGACATTATTATGAAGTTATGTTGATTAATTGTGTGTTTGTTCTACAGAATGCCTTTCCAGTGTCTGGGCAGCTCTACACAACCCATCTCCTGTCACTCGAAGCCCTCCTGACAGTGATTGACAGCACAGAGGCTCATTGTCAGGCCAAAGTGCTCAACAGCGCTGCACAGCAGGACCAATCAGAATCTACGACAGTAGAAGGAGACAGCTCGGTCAATACAATCACTGATTCAACAACAGGTGGGCAGGGTCAAGAGTCCCAGGATGGCAGACAGAACTGCTGTGTGAAGTAAACTACAGTTAATTATAGTTTCTCATAATAGTGACCTCGTCTTCTTTTGTTCACTACATACAGAGGCTGGCAAATATGCACCCAGTTGTAATGGGCAGAACGCTGCGGTGCCAGAGACGAGGACTGCATGTCCTCCCACCAGCGGTCATCTGATGGCAGAGAAGATGAGATTAGGTAGACAGGATCAGGAGGACACAGACACGGGTACTTGTACGGGTACGGGTACGGGTACCTGTTAAATGCACAAAGACAAAATACTTACTGATTTGCAATAGACATTCAGGGATTTAGAATAATCAAATGCTGCTTTGTCTTAATCCTGCAGAGAAGAAAAGCTTGAAGAAGCCTCACCGTTTCAACAGCTGTCTTCCAGAATCTCAGGAACTTTTAGAGATCAAGAACAAGAAGAAGGTGAGCTGTTCATGTGCAGTTATTTGCTTTTCACATTCATGAATATTAAGACCTTTCAATTTGTACTAAAATTAGATTTTTTTTTTTTCCCTTTATAATTCAAAGCTTCTGATCACGGGTACAGAGCAGTTCAATCAGAAGCCCAAGAAGGGCATTCAGATCTTGCAGGAGAAAGGCCTGCTCAGCAGCCCCATGGACAATAATGAAGTAGCCCAGTGGCTGAGAGAAAACCCCCGCCTGGACAAGAAGATGATCGGAGAGTTTATCAGCGACCGCAGGAACACTGACCTGCTCGACAGTTTTGTCAAGTAAACCTCCTTTTTATTTGATGTTTTTTGGTACAAGGGTCAGAGCATTAGTTGAAAATGTTTTGGTTAAATCTTATGAAAATAGTGAAGAAATGTTAAGGTCATATGTCACACCTGAAGAAAAAAATAAAGTATATTCTATTTGAAAGCAATGAAACCCATTTAAGGATTACTTCAAGAAGAATGTATTTTGCTCCCATTTTTTTATTATAATGTGGAATAAAATGTGGAAAATGTACTCTATTTCAGTATTAACAATCAACTGCGAATATCATAAACCTTATGTTAAGGCCATATCTTTCTCTTCTTCAGCACGTTCACCTTCCAGGGCCTGCGCATAGATGAGGCGCTGCGCTTGTATCTGGAGGCATTCCGTCTTCCTGGCGAAGCGCCTGTCATTCATCGGCTCTTGGAAACCTTCACTGACAACTGGCAAGTAAGTCAGCTGCCAGACACACACACACAAGCACGGACTGGCAAGGACTGACATGAATAAATATATATACTCGAGCAGGAACACACACATATACTCTTTAAATAGATTGTAGCTTCGCTGCAGTCAGAGATGAGCATTCTTACAGTTCTTCCATTACCACACTCCAAGGCAATCCTGGCCACCAACTGGCCCCATCATCAGGTAATTAGGGACAGTGGAACAGTTCGCTTGGGATCAAGGACAGGGTCATTAGTCACGCAGGTAATCGGGGAAGAGGAAAATGTTGCACTGGGAAGTGAGAGACATCCATCTGGCCTGCAGAAAGCAGCTCAGGCGATCTGAGGACATTTCGAACATGCTCACTTACTGCATTTTAAAGGCAGCTCTCTGTGTGACCTGGAAAGTATTTGTAGAAATGTCTTTTCTTAGGCACCATTCTCAGTCGCTACGAATGAGCTCATGTGATTATGCCACATAGACATAGGGGTTGTGTCCTCGCTGAGGCAGCAATGTATCGAAACTGGAATGGATTCAGTGTCTGACATTTACACTAGGAGGAGATCCCGGAGGAATTACTGTGCCCTTTTATATTTTTCTAGTGCCGAATGATCTTCGAAATGCTCCTGTAAAGATGAGCGTACATATTAGGTGATTCGATGATGCTATTCTTGTGCTCACAGTCAATTGTATGGCCTTGTTCTTTTGTGTGCAGAAAGTGAACGGTAATCCCTTCCAGTCAAACGACGCTGGCTTCGCCCTGGCTTATGCAGTCATCATGCTAAACACTGATCAGCACAACCATAACGTTCGAAAGCAGAACATCCCCATGACGTTGGAGGTGAGCCACACATGTTCCTGTTAACGACGGGAACATCCAAAAATCATTCACATGTTCAGGGCCATACATGCAATCCCTCTCTGAGAGATTAGTTTCAGCTCTATGACTTAAAAGTAGAAGATAAGTGTATTACTTGTTATTTGTGGCCTCAATTTAGTGGAGTTTAGAGATCATGTGAAAAAAGATGTCAGCCACAGCAGAGTCACACATTTACAGATGTATTAACAACTTCACTTGCATCATAGATTTAAAATTTTTGCTTTTTGTTGTCGAATATTACACTTTACCATGTTTATCTGTCGTGCTCTACCAAAACTGAAGTCTTCTAATTCTCAGTTGTATAACAGATACAATGTAAAGAGATACAATTAGAAACTACTGCTACATCTCACAGGACCCAATAAAAAAGTCAGATTTTACATCAAAATCAAAAAGGAAATGATCAGTTATGAATTAATATTGAATAAATTAAGCTTTATGTAGTCATTAAGATTATTTTTTGCATTGAGACATTTTATGACAGTTAAGCAAATCCCATCACTGAAATACAAAAATCCTCTTGTCATTGTCATTATAAAATTTATATATATATATATATATATATATATGTGTGTGTATATGTGTGTGTGTGTGTGTGTGTGTGTGTGTGTGCAGACATGTATCTTTTATTTTAATTATCTAAATGTAAAAATATCCATATACACTACTGTTTAAATGTTTGGGGATCAGAAATGGCAGTAAAGAATTATGAAAAGAAGAATGTTATAAAAGATTTATATTTCAAATAAATGCTGTTCTTTTTAACTATCTATACATCAAAGGATCTTGAACAAAAAAAAATGGAAAAATTTCAAGAAGCACAACCGTTTTCAAATATGGATAATGACAAATGTTTCTTGAGCAGCAAATCATATTACAATTATTTCTGATAGTACAATTATTTCTGAAGGATCATGTGATACTGAAGACTGGAGTAATGATGCGGATAAATTACATTTTAAAATATATATATAAAAAACATGTTTTAAATTGTAATATTTCACAATAATAATTTTTTTCTGTATTTTAAATCAATAACACTGAAGCGCATATGAGACTTTTAAAAATGTGATAAATACTTTTTGAAAACTTGAACTAAATCTTACGGACCCCAAACTTTTGAACAGTGGTATATGTATGTGTATATATATATATATATATATATATAATGTAATATATATATATATATGTGTGTATATCTATAATATATATATATATAATATATATATATATATGTGTGTGTGTGTATATATGTGTGTGTGTATATACATAAAATACATACAATATTATAATAAATTTTATTATTAGTATTATAAAAAATATAACAAAATAATAATAAAATTATATAATAGAAAATAAAAAAAAAATAAGAAAAAAACTACATAATTAAAGTATCATGGTTCAAAAAAAAAGCTTAAAACAAATGGGAAATGAAAAAAAGGGTGGAAATATGCTTGATTTTGGCCTTCATGGTTCTAAAAATAGGCTTAAAACACAGGCAAAATAAAATCAATTAATAATAAATTAATAATTTTCATGAGATTCACTCCAGGCTGTGGCTGATGGCATCTTTTCATCGGCGCCCACTGACACCTTGAGTTTTCCATGCATTAGCACCAGATCCATTTAAACAGATGATCACACAGATCTTCCTGCTAAAAGCACTGGTGTTGTAAAGGAATACAAGGAGCAGTGGGAATGGTAATCAGCAGGTATTCAGCCTGAGGACAGAGGGGATAAGCGGCGGCGAAGTGAAAGGCGAGCAGCAGGAGACTGGGCTTTTGGCAGACGGCGTGTCCAGCTGTCTTGTCTCTGTGTCAGCTAGCGTGTGTGCGTCTGCTCCAGCTCTCCAGCCATGGAAAATGCAGTCCTGGAAAGTCCTGTGTTTACTCCTGTGTTTATTTCTCCTTCTGTTCATCCCTCTCTCGTGGGGGAGCTCAGGTTTCCCTTGCTTTACCTGCCATTAAGAAAGTATGCAGTAAAACAGTGGCATAACTCAACAACTCACCACAGGACTCCAGTCTGTTTATTTGAGCTGAGTTTGGCCTTAGACCAACCTGCTTAACACTAACACCTATTAAGTGACACCAGAAGTAATAAACCGAGACCAATTATTGGATTTGAAAGGTGATAGTTGGAGGATGTGGCTGTAATTGGATGGAATGAAGGCATTTTAATCAGTTTCCTCCTGCTGTTTGTTGTTTTGTTTGATTTGTCTAGCAATTCAAGAAGAATCTCAAAGGTGTGAATGGAGGAAATGACTTTGATCAAGACATGCTGGAAGACATCTACAATGCCATCAAGTTAGTTATTGCTTTAGTGCTCATGTATAGTTTTCATTATCTTTTACTTGTTGAACACTTAATATAATTACATGTAATATAATTACAATGTTAAAAACAGTTGTGCTGCTTAATATTTTTGTACAAACCATGTTTTTTAGGATTCTTTGATGAAGAGAAAGTTCAAAAGAACAGTATTTATTGAAATTGTTTTTGTAACAACGTGAAATCTTTCATGTTTGATCAATTTACTGCATCCTATTACAAGTACAAATAAGTACAAATCTAAACAGCTGAAAAGTCATTTTTGTTGAGCTCTGATGTTTACTATAAACCTCATATCTCTGGTCTTTAAGTAAGTGCATATAATGATGTATGCAATGGCTCAGATGGGATAAGCTGAGATAAACATATGTGGTCCTGCAGGAACGAGGAGATTGTGATGCCTGATGAGCAGACGGGGCTGGTGAAGGAGAACTATGTGTGGAGTGTTCTGCTGCACAGAGGAGCCTCGTCTGAAGGGATGTTCCTGCATGTGCCTGAAAGCAGTTACGACCGCGACCTCTTCACCATGACCTGGGGACCCACCATTGCTGCGCTCTCCTATGTTTTTGACAAGAGCCTGGATGAAAATATCATTCAGAAGGCCATCGCTGGGTTCAGGTAAGACCTGTAGACTGGTTTTGTGTAGAGCCTTTAAATTAAAACAGTTTGATACTAAACAGTTAGTGAGTTTAATGATTGCCAGATGTTTGTTTCTACAAACAATTGAGATTTTGATGATGCCATACTCCTTTTGCTTTCTTTCAGGAAATGTGCCATGATCTCTGCACATTATGGCTTCAGTGATGTCTTTGATAACTTAATCATTTCACTCTGCAAGTTCACTACTCTCAGCTCTGAGGTAAGACCTGAAGCATCCTGACCAGATGCATTCAGTTCCCTGCAGCAGCTTTAGGTCATGAGTGAACAGATCTGATTGGGATTTGTGTGCCTTTAGTCTGTAGAGAACCTGCCCACTGTGTTTGGCAGTAACAGGAAGGCTCAAGTTGCTGCCAAGACCGTGTTCAGCCTGGCCCATCGTCATGGTGACATTTTACGAGAAGGATGGAAGAACATCATGGACTCCATGTTGCAACTTTTCAGGGCTGAGCTCTTACCAAAGTCCATGGTTGAGGTGAGATGGGAGTGCCAACATATCACTTGAAATCAACAAACGCTTGCATACCTAGGAGAATAGTGCCACCTACTGTCACACTTGACAAAATATGACCTTCTTGTTGAAAGGTTGAGGACTTTGTGGACCCAAATGAGAAGATTTCCTTACAACGTGAAGAGACGCCTTCAAACAGGTATATTGAAGATTATATTTGAAAGTACTTCAGTACATCTTTACTACTACTGTATATATATATGCACAATGGCTCTAAATATCTGTTATTCTGATCTGTTACATGATATAATGCATTTTAATTATTATGTAGGTATAACATAGTTAATACATCGTTATTATACCTGTGAATTCTAGTCCAGTAATATAAGCAGTTTTTAACTTATTTTAAATTATCAGACTTTTGCAATTTTGTCATACATGTTGAAAACAACTTCACATTTGTTGTGATATGTAAAAATGGTAAAACCAGTATTTGTTCTATTTTTTTTTCAAGTCTTATAAGAACAAGAACGTTAAATATTAATTGAAATCTAAAGAGGCCCAAATCTTGACCAGTTGTGGAAACATGTTTTTAAATCACACAGTCATTTGGCATTTTCAGCTTAATTTGATTTTTTTTGAGGATCTTTTTTGAGGATCCTGGACGAATTAGTTAAGTTAATCTATTCTTTTCTACCATTGTACTTCTGTCAGGGGTGAGTCAGCTGTATTGAGTTTTGTGAGCTGGTTAACATTGAGTGAACAGTCTGGGCTCAGAGGCCCCTCCACTGAGAACCAGGAGGCCAAACAAGCTGCCCTGCTCTGCATAAAGGTACAGCACACACATTCACTTACAAAAGGCATTGCTTTAAAAAGTCAGTCTGAATCATTACTCCATTTGAAAAATATGCTGGCCTACCTGAATAACAGAATTTTCTCTCATTTCTTCTTTCTTCACGTCAGCACTGTGACCCAGAAAAGCTGATTACCGAAAGCAAGTTTCTGCAGTTGGAGTCTTTACAGGAGCTCATGAAGGTGAGGTCCACGTAAAAATACTGGGTGTATACAAGAACGAAACCATTTTCTTTTTTTGGCATGTTACAGTTTTACCTAAAGGTTTGTTTGTTATGTAATCTTTAATGTTTCCAGGCTCTCATCTCAGTTACCCCTGATGAGGAAACATATGATGAAGAAGATGCTGCTTTTTGTCTGGAGATGCTGCTGAGAATTATTCTTGAAAACAGGTACTGCACTCATTAACACGTTGGATTACGTCATTACATCAGACGAAGATACGGCAGCTTGTAAGTTTTTATAGAGAGATGACTGTGTGTTTGCAGGGACAGAGTATCATGTGTTTGGCAAACGGTTCGGGATCATCTGTACCAGTTATGCGTCCATGCCAGTGAGAGCTGCTTCCTGGTGGAGAGAGCAGTGGTGGGATTGCTCAGACTCGCCATACGCTTATTGCGCAGAGAGGACATAGGCTCACAGGTACACGCACTTGACACATACAGTGCAAACTCTCACTTTGTGTCATTATGTTGGCTGTGTTACAGCGCTGATAAGCAGGCAAGAAAAGAATCATGCATGTTAACGATTAGTGTTGTGGAGGATAAAACGGTGAGAAGACAAGGAGAAAGTGAACCAAACAGACAGCTAAGCAGTTTCCTCCCTCTCTCTGCACAGGTTCTCCTCTCTCTTCGCTTGATGTTGATGATGAAGCCTTACGTCCTGTCCAGAGTCAGTCGAGAGGTGGCCTATGGCTTGCATGAGCTGCTTAAAACCAATGCTGCCAACATCCACTGCACTGATGACTGGTACACACTCTTTTCACTTTTGGAGTGTATTGGGGCTGGGGTCAAACCTCCGGCTGCCCTACAGGTTGCCAACACCCACCCAGACATTGACACAGGTGATTCATTCGTTTCTACACATTTCCAACCATTTTTTCTGTTAATACACCTCAAGACACAGTCGAGTGTGGCCTGAAGTCTTCTCCAGATGGGCTTATCTTCTGTAATCCTTTTGTTCCAGGCGCTCAATCAGATAGCGAACTGAGTTCATATCATCAGAGTGAAGTTAGTCTTGATCGGGGATATACGTCTGACTCTGAGGTTTACACCGAGCACGGCAAATCCAGAATGCCTCGTTCAGCTACTGATGTGGATGTGGGCTGGCTAGTGGTAAGTGTTCACATAAAACCCCAGACAGGAAGTCTGTTTGAGACAGATCCACCCTCACTAAGGGCAATGTGTGTCCTATCATTATTATGAATGTTGATTTGGATAGACATGTCCCCTAATATGATTTCTTTCTGTTTTGGGCAGGTGGGTAAAGATGATCTGGATGGATCCAAGGCAGCAGTGACCCCAGCTTCCAAGCCCTTGAGCCATCCTCTCGTTAACCAGTACAGTTTAACTCTTGGGCAGGACATGGGTTTGCATGACACCAAATCCCTCATCAAGTGCGTGGACTCGCTTTCTTTCATCGTACGCGATGCCGCCCATGTCACTCCAGAAAACTTTGAACTTTGTGTTAAAGCCATACGAGTGTTTGTGGAGGCTAGCCTTAATGGAGGTATGTATCTCTCATACAACAAAGTGCTAGTGTCAGAAATTAACTGGGGCTTTGGGTGTAAAATTCCACTGAAATTAATAAAAGTCACAAAAGCCATAAAAGTTCAAGATACAAGATCAGAAATCCTCCTGTATTCGTTTGTTTATTAAATTCATAACACATGATATAGTTAAGCAATATCACACAAGCAAGAGTGTTGTTTTCCCAAAATATCAGCACAATTGCAATTCTATTTTTGAACAAATCGATTGAGTGAATGATTCAATGACCCATTCATAAAGACAGCCACTTGCTTCATTTGTGAATGAATCAGCCTATTTGAACTAATTGTTTGAAATAATGATTCAAAGACTCACTTATTAAGCCAGTAACCTATTTCCACTTAATGGTGGTTTTAGTTTCATATTAAAAAATACCATCTCATAGCATTATTATTGCAACTGTAATTTTAAAAGTGCCACCTCTGCAGTGCAATAATGGCTTTTGTTGATATTGATTTCATTTGATTGGTAACAGCTCTATAGTGTCCGATTTTTCTAATTCAATTGTTAAAATATGAGAATTTGACTACAGGTGGTATATATTTAATACAGTTAAAAATAAAATGCCCTTATGAATGTAAAAATGCCCCCTGCTTAGGCATGTGATGTAAAATGGTTATTACTTTAATGTTTTTATTGCTGAATATAGTGTGAAATCATTGACACAAATTAATTATCTGTTAAATATCTGATGAATATGAATGATCATCTTTATATTACCACATGACACACAGCCATTGCTCCAGTCTGAATGCTGCCACATTAACAAAATATTCAGTGTTGCCAGAGTACAAGTTACATTTCATTTTATGATGGGTTTCATTCCAAACAAATCTTTTGGAGGGCATTTCATTCAAACTTCATCTTGGAAGTTAGACTCCTTGGGGGATTAGAGTGTCTGCCTCACTTCTGTGGCTTTGTAATTGGATGTGTCAGTGCCTGTAAGCTCTTTAGTGCTGTATCTTGAGCTGTGCTCCACTGGTGAGTCATTTAACTTGGGGGCAATTCATCTGTCTTGTGTGCTTTCTCTATTTATCCTTCACTCTTGTCTCTCAGTTCCTCTATCTGGGGTGGTCGGCGATCTACAGTAGGCTTAGTCAGGACTCATTCAGCACTTTGTAGCTCTGCTCTGCCAATCAGCATGGCCTTTTCATTAGCTAGAGGCCTCTGTTTATATCGGAAGATACCTGCTGTCATCAGGGGCTTACATGCTCACTTTGAGGGCGGCAGATCAAAGTTTTGAATTTTTAACGTCTTACTGACGCAGTTCGTGATAATGATATGGTGGATATCTGCTCTGTTCTCCTTTCACTGGAAACAGAACACAGTATTTTTGATTGCAATCCCAAAATTGACCAAGATTTGTCAGATAACCAGCGAGTGAAAGGTTGAGAAGTTGGGCAGTCACATTGAGAAAAGGTCGTTAAAAAAAATCAGCAGCTGTGATTCATTCTCATAGCTTTGTTTGCGGTCATTATCAGGCGTTGCAGGCTTTTACCGTGCTTGACAGTCGTGAGAATGGGGCGGTGTGCATTTGAGTTCCCTTGTTAGTCACTCTGTTGATTGTTTCCACACCCTCCGCAGGATACCGCACCCACGAGAAGAAAAAGAGCCACAAATACGACTCCAAATCCAGCCGGCTCCGAAAGAAGCCACGCGAGAAGGAAGGCACATCACGGCGGACCAAAGCGTCCAATCAGCGGCCCGCCCGTTCCCATAGCGATGATGAGGAGGATGAGGGCGTGCCGGCCAGTTACCACACGGTGTCTTTTCAGGTTAGTCTGGACGTAAGTACAACAGCCCTTTCCCTAATTCCTAAATCTGTCCTTCATCATGTTTGCCGATCTGCTCGGTGGAGGAGGGCTTTATCATTTCACATTTAAAACTCTACACTACAGTTGAAAAATAAATATTCACGCTTTGCCTTGAAGTTTGTTTAGTTTTAGAACTTTCAAAATACAAAAGTACTAGTTTTCAATACTAATACCAATACAATTTCACATTTCTTAACTAAGTTTTGATACCACAGCAAAAACTAAAATGCTATCAAGCAGAGCTTTATTTAAAAAGTTCAATGTTAATGATTAATTAATAAAATGAGTCAATATTGAAATCATGAAAATTAATAGTTAATTAACAATTAGAAGTATTTCACGATCAAGTACACAATTTAGATTAAAGTAAATAATATGTAGATAAAAAATGAGTAGTTTTTAGGTCTCTAACAGCAGCATGAAGTATTCAAGTAAAGATTTAGAAACTGACATAAAAAAGGCCAAAAGATATCTGATGTTTAATAAAACAAATTAAGTATTGACTGCATGATTATTAGATATTAATACTAATTCGTCTGAATCTCACTGATAACCTACAAGCTCACAGTAAATAATAATTAATATATACATTAAAAAATAAAAAAAAAAAAAAAAAGAGAGAGAGAAAGAGAGAGAGAAGAGAGAGAGAAAAAAAAAGAGAGAGAGAGAGAGATTTTGCTTAAAGAAAATCAAGCCCATTTTTGTGAGAATATTTTCATGATTTTTTTTTTCATTACTACTTTTCACCTCTCCATCTAATTCTTAGTTGATTACTTTAAGAGTTAGATTTTTATTATTATTATTATTATTGAAGTGATGCAGAAAATAAATAAATATTTATAAATAATGGCCAGCTGATTGTATCAATCTCAATCTAACTGAGAGTCAGCACAGACTAGTCAATTAGTTGCTGGTCCTATAGTTGGCGCAACAGGATAAGAAATATTTGAAGTCATTTACGCTAGGTTTACAAAGTTTACGTGACAAATAAATGCATACTACGAAAGCGCTCTACAAGACACGTGATTATATCATCTGGATGCTCGAAATTGAATAGGAGAATGCACATACAGGTCCTTCTCAAAAAATTAGCATATTGTGAAAAAGTTCATTATTTTCCATAATGTAATGATAAAAATTAAACTTTCATATATTTTAGATTCATTGCACACCAACTGAAATATTTCAGGTCTTTTATTGTTTTAATACTGATGATTTTGGCATACAGCTCATGAAAACCCAAAATTCCTATCTCAAAAAATTAGCATATTTCATCCGACCAATAAAAGAAAAGTAGTTTTTAATACAAAAAAAGTCAACCTTCAAATAATTATGTTCAGTTATGCACTCAATACTTGGTCGGGAATCCTTTTGCAGAAATGACTGCTTCAATGCGGCGTGGCATGGAGGCAATCAGCCTGTGGCACTGCTGAGGTGTTATGGAGGCCCAGGATGCTTCGATAGCGGCCTTAAGCTCATCCAGAGTGTTGGGTCTTGCGTCTCTCAACTTTCTCTTCACAATATCCCACAGATTCTCTATGGGGTTCAGGTCAGGAGCGTTGGCAGGCCAATTGAGCACAGTAATACCATGGTCAGTAAACCATTTACCAGTGGTTTTGGCACTGTGAGCAGGTGCCAGGTCGTGCTGAAAAACGAAATCTTCATCTCCATAAAGCTTTTCAGCAGATGGAAGCATGAAGTGCTCCAAAATCTCCTGATAGCTAGCTGCATTGACCCTGCCCTTGATAAAACACAGTGGACCAACACCAGCAGCTGACATGGCACCCCAGACCATCACTGACTGTGGGTACTTGACACTGGACTTCAGGCATTTTGGCATTTCCTTCTCCCCAGTCTTCCTCCAGACTCTGGCACCTTGATTTCCGAATGACATGCAAAATTTGCTTTCATCCGAAAAAAAAAAGTACTTTGGACCACTGAGCAACAGTCCAGTGCTGCTTCTCTGTAGCCCAGGTCAGGCGCTTCTGCCGCTGTTTTCTGGTTCAAAAGCACACGCCTGTGCACGGTGGCTCTGGATGTTTCTACTCCAGACTCAGTCCACTGCTTCCGCAGGTCCCCCAAGGTCTGGAATCGGTCCTTCTCCACAATCTTCCTCAGGGTCCGGTCACCTCTTCTCGTTGTGCAGCGTTTTTTGACACACTTTTTTCCTTCCCACAGACTTCCCACTGAGGTGCCTTGATACAGCACTCTTGGAACAGCCTATTCGTTCAGAAATTCTCTTTCTGTGTCTTACCCTCTCGCTTGAGGGTGTCAATGATGGCCTTCTGGACAGCAGTCAGGTCGGCAGTCTTACCCATGATTGCGGTTTTGAGTAATGAACCAGGCTGGGAATTTTTAAAAGCCTCAGGAATCTTTTGCAGGTGTTTAGAGTTAATTAGTTGATTCAGATGATTAGGTTAATAGCTCGTTTACAGAACCTTTTCATGATATGCTAATTTTTTGAGATAGGAATTTTGGGTTTTCATGAGCTGTATGCCAAAATCATCAGTATTAAAACAATAAAAGACCTGAAATATTTCAGTTGGTGTGGAATAAATCTAAAATATATGAAAGTTTAATTTTTATCATTACATTATGGAAAATAATGAACTTTTTCACAATATGCTAATTTTTTGAGAAGGACCTGTATTAAACAGCTTATTGTACAGGTAAATTAACTGATGTTCTAATCTGATGCGCTGCTTTATTGTAACACACACATAGGTTACAGACAGCAGCTCGTACATCACGCGCAGATCGTGTGGACACACAATCATTCAGTAGCCTGGAAATGTATTTTCAACACTGTTCTGTGGTTTCTCAATAATATAGCTTAGAATCTGAAAAGTTCTAGCATGTATTTCTTAGTAACTAAAAAACTAAAAGCCACTGCTTAACTATTAGTAGAGAGGTAGAATTAATTCACACACGCAGTCGGCCACTCACTAATGCATTCATTCAAATGCAATCTTTACTGTGCTACTTTATCTGTATCTTGATTTAGAACTAGCACAAATCTGTGAGAAATATAACGACCCAAAGACAAAATAACTGATCAAAATGAGCTGTTATTGGAGCAATAGCCGTGTGGGCAGAAGGTGGACATAGCTGTGCAGAAGGTGTTCGAGTCTCAGCTCAAGATTCAGGCTTATTTGTTCATTAATGACGTCATCAGCCACTAGTCAACCTCAACTCGACTTTCATCACATAAATGTCGACTTTAACCATTCTGAAGCCGTTCAACTCCTAAAAGATATACGAGTAGGATATATAAGAGTTAAAGGGATTGTTCACAAAAATGACATTTTTGCAGGACGGTAGAAAAAAGTGAGGAACAATGGTTAAAAATGTCCAGTAGAGAGAAACTGATCTTGATTTTTCATGGCCGATTCTGACTGCCAATTTTTTTTACAAGCAAATGAGTTAATTGTGATATGATTGACGATTTAAAACAAAAACAAAAAAGAATTAAGAGAATTAAGGATCACAATAATGTAATAAGTACCACAATAATGTAATGAGTACATGAACAAGATGTTTTTCTGTGTTACAGGCAGAACTATCTGCATTTTAATCATGATCCAAACAAAGATGCTACATGTAGCATGAGCAGTTACTGATTTAAATTAGACTGTATAGTTTCAAAATCTGAATCAAAAACAGAATGGTCTGACTTTGGCTTTGTCCTATCACACGTAATCACAATTTCAAAATGTTTGCTTAGCCTAAAACATATTTACCTTGATAAAAAAACACCGATTGAAACTTACACAAATAATGTTTTCAATTTAGATCCACAGTGGAGATCCGTTGTGTTCTTTTTACCTGTTATGTCTCAGTAGTGGTTTTATTACAATAATTTATATTTTCTCCATTAATAAGATGAACGTGAGTCTGTTAGAAAAGCAAAGTGTGTAGCATGTGAGTGTTTAGTGATTATTAAAACAGCCTGTTTGCCCATACAGTTGTTAGACCTGATGCATACACTGCACACTAGAGCAGCCGGCATCTACAGCTCTTGGGCAGAGGAACAGCACCATCTAGAGGATGCTGGCAGAAAAATTGAGGCGGATTCTCAAACACTGTGGTCCAGCTGCTGGTGTCCCCTCCTTCAAGGTCAGACTAGCCAAAAATCATTTGCTTGCAATATTGAGGTTTTGTTGTAACTTCTGATGTAATTTTGAATGTATAAAAGAAAAGGATGTTGAGCGATGCTTTATAATGTATGTGTTCGGCCTTGTAGGTATGGCTTGGTTGTGCTGTGATGCACGGAGGCAAGTCCGGATGCAAGCTCTCACCTACCTACAGAGGGCACTTCTTGTACACGATCTACAAGCTCTGGATGCAGTGGAGTGGGAGTCCTGCTTCAACAAGGTGAACTAGTTCTGTTTGGCTCTTTAGTTTAACATGAATTTTTATTTTTGGGAAAAAGTTCTTCTATACATAGAACTGAGAAATGGTGGTAATGTCTGTCTGTCTTCAGGTCCTGTTTCCTTTGCTGACCAAACTTCTAGACAACATCAGTCCAGCTGATGTGGGAGGCATGGAGGAGACCAGGATGAGGGCCTGCACACTACTTTCTAAGGTCTGGTCTAGGACTCATTTATCCTAATAACTTAAATCTGAATTAATTTTAAAGTTACTATGCTGATTATTTCATTTATTGAATTTTTTTGACCTCCTCAGGTGTTTTTGCAGCATCTCTCTCCACTGCTTTCTCTGCCCACATTTGCTGCCCTCTGGCTCACCATTTTAGACTTCATGGACAAGTACATGCACGCCGGCTCCAGTGACCTTCTGGTAAGATGCTCTCAGATGAGAATGAGAAGCGCCTGTATTGACCCCAGCATGTTCTCATCATTTTATTTGGTGGATAATGCGGTGAAGATTTTTACATTTGATTATAAATGTATTTTTTACTTGAATGCAACTGCTAAAAATACCTTCTATATCTAAAAATATTATCCTCGCCTTATGTGTTGTTACCTTGTAGGGCTTTATTTATATATGTGGAAATTAGTTTGACTGTACTGCTCAGTAACTTGCAAAATAGTCTTAACCAAAATGAACAAGAATTGTGAAAAGATGTGGAAAAACTTGGTTATTTTGCCATGTCACCCACTCCTAGATAAGATGTTTAAAGATTTACAGAAAAAAAGAAGGTTATTTAATTTTGAGCGCTGATGTGTGTTTGACTTTGGTGCACAGCTGGAGGCCATCCCTGAGTCTCTGAAGAACATGCTGCTGGTGATGGACACAGCAGGGATCTTTCACAGCGCAGACTCTCGTACAGGCTACTCAGACTTGTGGGAAATCACCTGGGAGAGAATTGACTGTTTCCTGCCCCGTCTGAAGGAAGAGCTCTTCAAACAGGCTGTCATTCCAGGTACTGAGCACTCAATAGCCACGTTTCCACTCTCGGGCCAAAAGTGAGTGTGCTAGTGCGTGCCAGGGCCAGTCACTTCTGGGGCTTGATCAGGTCTAGTCAGGGCTTCCTCAGGGCCAACCACCAGGGATTTTCAGCCCTCTGCATACCTTGGTCCAAAGTAGGCCAACTGGGACTTGAGGAGTGGTCATGAACAAAGGCGGAGTTTATGGTCGGCACCGCTGCTCATTCCCCGGGTTTTCATACCAAGTTTCCACCTGACATCAAACCATTTTAATGGCAGATCACTTTCAGACAACAGCGAGTGATGGGAATTCTGATCAGATATGCAGTGTTATATGAAGAGCATGATGTTATATGCGTTGCTAAAGGCTACGTGTGCTAGCATCACCATAATAAATAATCGTGACTCTTATGAAAATACCAGAGATCACTTAAAGAACTTAAACTATATATAAATACAATCATTTTACAACCCTCGTCTTTGTTGATAATGGACTTCTGCATCCGCATGAGTCATAAATTTCATATACCCCATTTAACTCATCCCTCCCGTTTTCTTTCCGTGAGCTCCATCTGTTGCTCTGGCTGAAAGGATAATAGAGGGAAGACAGCACTCAAACATCCTCACATTACATACATAGTGGAAAATTAATATAAATGCTCATTCTTTCTAAAGAAATTTGACGTAAACATACAAGGGTTTGTCAGGTTTTTTCTGTTGTGTTATATGTGTACGCCTTTGGACTTAAAAGCCCTGATGGACTTGCTTTGTGCATTCCTGTCATCACAAATAGTAATGGAGCAGCTGTGACTGTGTTCTCTTTTTATGTGAAATAATGATAAAGATTAGTTTGATTAAGCTTCACATGTGTGACCCTGACACAAATTAATACATTTAAAAAAAAATTATTGTAAATCATTGGTATATAAAATATTGATGCTGGAGTGTTTATGTAAGGACCAAACGCCCGCTTCTGTCATGTTCGTTTTGTGATATAGTTAGTTTTCACTGGTGAAATGCTGGGGTTGTGTGATATTTGTTTCAGGGAGGCGTGTTAAAGGCGGTTTTATAGTAGTGCTGGTCTGACGGTGGAAACACAGCTTGATTTTTGGCCTCAGCGTGGCCTGACAGTGGAAAAGCGGCTAATCACAATACTCCTATTTGACGTTTGAGTTCAACCATGTACAACACAAGATTTGGATTTGGTTAGCTGATATCTTCTGTTTTTTTTGTACAGAACCTGTATGTAATGTTCCTGTGGAGCCTGTCCCTCCGCCTGTGCCAGCCCCCTCACCAGAGCCAGCTGCAGAGCCAAACATCCCCAGCAGACCTGCATCACCTCAGGATATGCCCACACCTAGTGCCAACGGTGAGCATGAGCATTATTTAGACACATGGGTATGGTGTTGAATAGGAATGGGTGGTATAGTGGTTACTATGGTAATAGTTTACATTACTGGTTAAAAGTTTTGAGGTTGATAAGATTTCTGTAATGTTTGCCAAGGCTGCATCTATTTGATCAAAAATACTGTAAATACAGTAATATTCTGTAATATTATTACAATTTAAAATAACTGTTTTCTTTTTGAATATATTTCAGTCTTCAGCGCCACATTATCCTTCAGGACTTCTTCATTTTTTTACATCTTTCAGTGTTATACATTTCAGAAATCATTCTAATATGCTGATTTGCTGCTTAATTATTATAAGTTTTTTTCACAGCTTAATATTTAAATTTTTTAAATGATAAATATTAAGTTTTTTTCACAGCTTAATATTTAATAATTTTTTTTTATGATAGAGGTTTTTTTTTACAGCTTTTTTTGCACAAATCGTGAGACATTTTTATATTTTGCTTACTCCAAACGTGACAAAGATTTAGTATATTTAATATACTAATTGATCTGTTCATTGATGAGAATAATTAAAATCCAAAAAATGTTTCTTGGCAGCAAATCCATACAAAGATTTAGTATATATAATATGATTATATGTGTGTGTGTGTGTGTGTAAATAGGTATATGTAAGAGAAGAATGTACAGCTGTGTCCCAAAATACACACTATGAACTAAGAAGAATGTACAGCTGTGTCCCAAATGACGCACTATGCACTCATACACTATGTACTTATGCACTATGTACTCAACCATGTAGTGTATGAATTATATAAGGTTATTTTGTCATTCATAATCAGAGTCTGATAGCCCCTCCCCCTTCGCTACGTAATTAAAACTGCGACAGTTGATTGCATGAAGTGTCTACTCACTACTCACACTATTTATACTACAAAACGTCATAGAATAGTGCATAAGTATGCGATCTGGGACACACCTTATGTGTGAGTAAGAGTATAGTGGAAACAGGAGTATGATGTAAACGGAAGGCAGGTTAGACGCGATCAGTGTTACGTTCAGGACAGTTCCTGATTAGCATGGCTGAGGTGGATGAGGAG